>NW_010509647.1:0-130265 GCF_000687285.1 Phaethon lepturus
GGTCCCTCTGAATGACATCCCATCCCTCAGGTGTGTCAACCCCACAACTTGGCATGGTGTGGCCTGCAAACTTGCTGAGGGTGCACTCAATCCCATTGTCTGTGTCACTGATGAAGATATTAAAGAGTACTAGTCCCAATACGGAACCCTGAGGGGCACCACTTGTCACCAGTCTCCACCTGGACATTGAGCCATTGACCACTACCCTCTGGATGTGACCATCCACCAAACAGTCCACCCATCAAATCCATATCTCTCCAATTTAGAGTGAAGGATTTCGGTGGGGGACCGTGTCAAAGGTTTAAAGAAGTCCAGACAGACGATATCCGTAGCTCTTCCCTTGTCCCCTGATGTGGTCACTCCATCACAGAAGGCCGCTAGGTTGGTCAGGAAGGACTTGCCCTTCATGAAGCCATGCTGGCTGTTTCAAATCACCTCCCTGTCCTCCATGTGCCTTAGCATAGCTTCTAGGAAGATCTGTTCCATGATCTTCCCCGGCACAGAGGTGAGGCTGACAGGTCGGTAGTTCCCAGGGTCCTCCTTGCTACCCTTTTTAAAAATGAGTGCAATGTTTCCCTTTTTCCAGTCTCCAGGGATTTCACCTGACTGCCATGAGTTTTCAAATATCATGGAGAGTGTCTTGGCAACTACATCAGTCAATTCCCTCAGAACTCTGGGATGCACCTCATCAGGTCCCATGGACTCGTGTATGTTCAGGTTCCTCAGGTGGTCTTGAACTTGATTTTATCTTATGGTGGGAGGGACTTTGCTTCTCCAGTCCCTGTCTTGCAGTCCAAATATTTTGTACACTGTATATTTAGTTATAGTAAAATATGAAGAAACATCAGAGAATGGTTACAGATCAGTGTTTCCTATAATTCTTTAGGTTGAAAATAAGCATTTTATCTCATCCAAATCTTTTAATATAAGAATTCAATGAAACATAGTCTTATAAATAAGAAAATGTACTATTTTTCTCAAGAAGATATAGGAATTGCAAGGTAGAGTAATTTTAGAATTATCTGCTTGTACTTCCTATATATCAAACATACGCTTCAAAAAACAAAAAAATTAACTGTGTGATATGGAGCTTAACAATGTAAAAAACAATTCTAGGGAAATATAA
The DNA here is from genome assembly GCF_000687285.1 of Phaethon lepturus. Classification (NCBI taxonomy): domain Eukaryota; kingdom Metazoa; phylum Chordata; class Aves; order Phaethontiformes; family Phaethontidae; genus Phaethon; species Phaethon lepturus. Next base: position 1,127 of record NW_010509647.1, read on the forward strand.
AATGGATTTTACAGTTGCTAGGTTTTGTTTCACGTTGGATTGTTTTCTTATCGATTGAAAATTCTTTTGTTGTATAGCAGAGCAAAGGACCTGCAACATTTGAAGTGTGTGGTAGACTTGTGTTAAATAAAATCTGGTCTGACAGATGCTGAAAGAAGATAAATTATTTAAGAAAAATGGTGCATAAAAGTTTTACTGAACTGAGAGAAAGAAAAAATTCCCATGACTACCTGCTTTGCTCTGAATAACGTCAATAGAAGTCGCAACACTGAAATAGGTATTTGTAAAAGAAAGACGTAATGGAAAAATCAAAAATCTCTGTAACTGCTATTCTTTTTGTGTTTTAGGGGCATGTAACTTTCAAGGTAGCTTAGTGTAACTTATTTTTTCTTACTCATGTTAACTATTTCTATGAAATCGGGAGAAATACTTGGTGAATAAGATGTCAAGATTATCTCTTTTCTTTTCTATAACATTTAACTATCTTGACGCCTCTCTATTCATTTAGAATAGAGAAAAGAGAAATTGAGAGATTTTATGGCATTTGTGGTTTCATATATACACTTTCATCTAACTTGACTTGGGTGTTATGATAGTATTAGTCCTGGATATGGCTGTAAGGCAACCATGACCAGCATAGTGTGCTCTGTTCCACTTTTCAGAATTCAGGAAACATGCTGGTCCAATGAAGAGCAATAAGACTTGAATCTGTAAACACCAACATAGGAACAAGATTTTGTTACATAGCCTTTCAATTCATTAGGCAAACGTAGTATGAACTAAGGGAATCTGACACTAAATTCATTTTAGAAATGAGGATCAAAATGAGGGCCTTTTTTGCAGTCAACAAAATTATCTCAACAAGAGTTATATAGATTCATAATTACTGAATGTTTTTTCTAAAAGAGGTGGTTTATTTCAAACCATACCATTCAAATATAATGCAAGGGAAATCTACATCCTGTATGTTGCTGAAGATGAGACAATTATCAAAGCAGTCTCATTTAACTGTAATGCAAATATAATTATGGAAGGATGTGTGGTTAATTCATTGGTGTCATTCTGCTCTAAGGATCAGTTATACTATCAGATGTTAATCTTCAGAAGTAATCTGTCAAGACCATGGATTTACAATCTTATTGCTGATCATATTCTTTAATTTAGGTATTGAGATATTGTTCTCAGAAAAATTTGAGTAGTCATAAGATTTATACTGTAAGAAAAAGGCAATCTCAGTGAGTTTCCCCATGCAGAATTATTTTGGTAGAAAAGTGCTAAAATGTTCTTGTTGACCTTTGTTAACTAAAGAATATCTCTTTTTAATTCAAAATGACCTTTCTTTTAAAAATGGAGTTAGGTTATATCAAATAAGGTTAGCAGTTTTAAAAGGCCAAAAACAAATTAAATCCTTTGAAGTAATAAAAATATTTCTGTTCACCTGACCTTTATTCATTTATACATCCATTCAGTTTTTGTATGATGGTATGTAAAAAAAAGTATATCTGAGACAATGCTAGCGTTGCAAGGTGGGAGAAAAAAATTGAAATCTTCAAATTTCAAGTGTTTTCATGTACTTCCATGTATTAAGATGCATCTTACACACATTACATTACACTATGCATCTTACATGCATTGCATTAAGATGCATCTTACATCTTCAACAAGAAGTTAGGAGTTGATTTTAGACAGAGCAACTTCTGTGATCTGGAAGTTGAATGACCTAGTTCTAGAAAGACTTTCAGGGAGGTGTAGGTGCTTCTGCTTCAACTCTTGTGCTGTAATTATGAGAATATGCTTATTAAGCTAGTCTTAGCATTTACGAATTAAAGATTTGCTCAAAATTTTTTAAAACAAAGACCTCCACTTAATACAAAAATTTCTGAATTATGTCTTAGTGCAGTGATAAAAATAGCAACAAAATCCTCCAGTAGTGGGTTGATGGACCATCATCTAGCCATTTTGGAGAGTATAAAATAAAAAGGGAGGAAATTAAAATGTCTTTCATGTTGAGAAATAATCCTTTTTATTTGCCACAGCCCCCCATTTGTCAGTGCCTGCATAGGGGTACAGTGGTCTCCACTGATATTTGCCTCTGAAAATGTCATACAACCCTACTTTATGCTTCTCTCTTCTCCCACACCTCATATGTTTTCAAATCCTCGTAGGGAATGGATCTTTCACTTTCTGCATGAAGACAGTGTCCATTTGTCGTTTTTGTCACTGCAATGCAAATAAGCATAGGAATAAATATTGTCAGAATCCATAAATCAAAGGAATTATAGCACTAAACAGGAAATATAAGAGAATTATAGAGGTGAGATTGTTGCCCTCTTTGGCCCAAATAGCTGGGTACAACTGAGAACCTGAGAGTTTTTCTTGTTGGGAGGAGCACCCGATGATAGATTCTGGTAGTTGTTGGGTGCAAATCTGGCTTGTTTACAGGAAAAGTGCTAAATCCCATTTCTCTAAGTGCCACAGAAAGAACGGTAAGTCATACCCTTGCTTACAACTCAAAGCCTACCCACTAGAAAATTATCTGCAAAAAGAGCCTCTACCTTGGTTTCTGCTGGGGCCAACCATAACAGTTTGTCTACGGCTGTCCTCTGCGTTTTTGCTCTGCTGTTCTCCTTTATGCATTTGCCGTACTTCCACATCAACGCCGTCTGTTTCCGTTACCGTAAGCAAAGAGGGATTGAATTGCTCCAGCCACCAAGAAGAGTGGTTGGCGTGGCCTCCAGCACAGCAGGACATCTAGTTAGGAAAGGAAAAAAAATCTAGAAGAAACTGCAAGTCCAACTTGTCAGCCACAATTCTGGGCAGCTTCATGGGAAGGGAAGGGAAAATATTCTTCCTCAGTTTGTGAAGCTGATACCAAGAAGTGCCCGTTTCTGGAAGAATCTGGAGGGTCTGGGTAGTAACAAAGGTCTTCATTCCTCTAACCTGCTTTTCTTATGTACCTTGGCTTTTTGCCCTCCTTTCAAAGAAAAACACATATTCTACTGCCGAGAATGGTTTTTTAAGTCTTTGTAACACTTGTGCCGCTGCCTCCATGCACATACGCAGAAATGTTTCATTATCCAGTCCCTGGATATGTAACTGGGGCAACATTCTCTGAGGAAATAAGATGATGTAAAATTTCTACTGAAGAAATCGCTTGAATGCAGAGTGGGAAGACTTAGTCACAGTTGTTTGAAACGCTCCGTGATACAAGAGAATTCTGCCTTTTTCTTTTCATGGCTAGTCTGCATTTGTTTGCAGGGATCACAGAGGTTTCTCTACGCTGTCTAATCTATTATTTTGTATTTTACAGTAATTCAAATAAGTGAAACTGCTTGGATTAGGGATAGTAATAAAAATACCAGGAAATCTCTGGGAACCTTTTGGCTCTCAAAAAACAGTTTCATTTAAATAAAAATGAAGCACCACAACAGCAAAATAAAAATCATTAGGTAAAGTGATGTTATAAATAATGCTGTTGAGAGATTTTCTTTACAAGTAAATGTATGGACACATTCACAACACAAGAGCTTATAAATAGCTCTTCTAGCATTTTATCATCTTTCAATTACACTAACTTAGAGCATGTATGCTTACTGCTTTATGGAATTACTTGTACAAGAGACAGACGGGGAGCTAGAAAGTAGGTTTGTTTTAAGGATATTACAGTGTGACTGTCACTATGACTGTATTACCAGACTTTATTTTTGGGGGGTAGGAGGAATTACAGTGGTTCTCTCTAAAGTTTTTTCTTCTTTTTCTGTCTGTCTGTCTGCGACCTCATCCACTTGTAAATTTAGACCTGTATTCTGTATTTGTAGCAAGTTGAGTGACGTAAAGTAACTACATTAATATCCTTGAAGCCCCAAAATGTTTTAGTACTTTTTCCCTTGGCTTATATGGTACATCTTTTTTATGTTTTAGAAAACTAAATTGGAAAAAAGTGACCAGATAAAAATAGGGATATACATGTTGGTATTCCAGCAAATGTCATTTCATGGTGTGATGATTTCCAGCTAGCCAACCATTACAGAATTACTGTTCCATGCTATGCTAAAATACCACTTGGAATGAAGATTTTTTAGGAGTTACAATGTAAACAGCATTTCTTCTGTGCTGTTGGAAGAGTTTAATTTTTGAAGTTTCTGTGAAGCCTTATAATGCTTAAGTCCCATCCATTGACTGTGGTGGGGACCTGAATTTCAGTATAACAAGAAAATGAATAAAGCAGAAAATACCCTGTAATCACCCTGGATAACCTGAAGATATCCTTTACTTCCCGTCACAGGGGCAGGGGGTGTGCAGTCAGATCTCCGTGAGAAACCTTGCATCCTGAAACACTTCATGCCACAGCTCCGAGCAAATCCTCCTCTGGAGGACTCCACCAAGCCACTCCTGCTGTGGGTTTGGGAAGAAGGGGCACACTGGGCCCAAGGCTGACTTCTGTCCCACACCGTTCCCACCTGAGCCTAAGCAGTAGGATTATAGTTTAAGACGATACGGCTATACTGCATTACCGCAGTACTCATCACCACTGTGAAAGCACTGGAAACTGCAAGAACAGTCCCCAGCCGCATTCATTAATGTATTTGAAGCGGCTGGAATCTTCTCAGTTACAAACTAAGATAAACTTAAGGTTTCTAAAACGTTCACAAAACACAGAGCCAATTTTTTTGTTTGTTTTGCATTAATTTGAAATGCCAGTAATTTATTTTTAATTGGTATAATTAATATAAATAAATGCTGTTTTAGAAGTTAGTCACAATCTAAATATCACACATTTTAATTTTAAATAACTTTTCAGGGGGACATTGTCAAGAATTGCAAAACTGATTTTAAATGTAATTTCAAGTCATTAAATTTATTGAAATTGATCATTTTTTAAAAAATTTCAAATAGTGAAAGTTTTTGTCAACATTTTTGCAGTAAATTTTAATTAACATTTATAATTAGAATTAGAATTTTAGAATTTCCTAATTCTAATTTCTAATTATAAATTTACCATAGAAAACTACTTCTATCTCTGGAGCAATAAAACTGGAGTGAGAATTTTTATGTTGATCATAGCTATCAGAAACAAAGATGCTTTTTCTAACCTAAAGAAATAAAGCACAATAGACTGAACTCCTCTCAGATTTCCTGTTTAACCTTCATATGACTCCTCCTCCTCATCTACAGAAATGAGGCAACGGCTCCCTTTCTGATAGTTCCATGAGCATTAATCCATTGTTCCGGTACAAAATAAGTAAATCCACAGATTAGGGGCTGAAGCAGTTGTAACTATTTCATGAAATAAAATTTTGCTTTCCACCTCACATTATGGGAAAAAAAATCAAAAAAAAGGAACATTCCTAAATTTTTGATCCTTATGAGAAATTTTTCTATTCAGATGGGAACTGATATAGCATGCTGTCTTGCTACAGTTGTGTCTTCATACTCATCAACTGTAAATGTTTTTACAAATATAAATAACGTTATTTAAACAAATTGAAAAAAGCATATCTAAATTCAAGTCTAAAATAATTTTCTCCTTGGGGCCTGCATGAGAGGGCATCAAATATGCACACTGGATGTTGCGGCTGCTCAGAAAGCCTTACCTTCTCTGGAGGTCAGAAGATTTATGTTTCTCATTTCTCTTGAAGGAGTCATGGAGTGGCCAGATGTAAGGATAGATATTTAGTTGAAAACTTGCTTTTATTAACAAAGTCCTACATTCCTATACTGGAAAGCATTCCTTACTCTATGAAATAGTACTGTGCGTGAGCTATTAAAAGCGGATTTTCTGTTCCATGATCCGATTGTCCCATGACTCTGAATCAAAGAAAAATACATGAAGAAAAACTCTTTAAATCAATCACTGTCCTGGATCATTAGACTATTACAGAAATGAGCAAACTTCTCAATTAATCTTGAAGACAGATGAAACTGGTCACTGTTTCAAAAATCCAGTAACAGTTTTGTACTTGGCTGAGCTACAATGCAACATACAGTGATGTGATTTGTAATGTAGCTGAACCCAAGCTCAGATATGCACAAAGACAAACAAGCTTTTATTCTAGGTTGCTTACCAAATTTTTAACTGGAAGACATTTCAAGTGAGCTACCCCAGCTTAGTATTGCATTTGCTACTTTTCAGTTGTCGAAGATATGATATATTTTCTACACAAAGTAGAAAATATATGAAACAAAAGGCGTCCATTTCCTGGCAAATCTCTTTTTCATATCACAGTTGTTTTTCGCTAAAAATACCCTCAAATTATTAAATAAGTGAACAGAAGACAGCCTCTGATCTTTCTCTTTCTCTTTTCATCAGTAACTGGGACCCTGGCTAAAATACACCGCATGCAAAAACTGTTTAAATAATTTTGTGGAACACCTTTCCATACAGATATGCAGTTTAGAACAAAGGAGGGCCTGTTCCAACATGCAACTAAACCTAATTTCTTACAGAATTTATAGTATAAACTAACTATAATTATCGGGGGGGGGGAAGTGAATTTAAAAAGAAGTGAGGATAATCTAATTTAGCAAAGTCTGATTTTCAGATAAGGAATCACATTTGGGCTCCGTATGACTGTTAAATGTGCCAAATTAAAAATGCCAGAGATGTCTAATTCATGCTGGAGACAAGTGATAGCATACAGTCCTTATGCCAGTTAGATGGAAGCCATTTAAAGGGAAGATAAAACAGAGAGTGGGATGGTCTATGAAGACCGTTTTAACAGTGTGACAGAAGAGTATGATCCTGTATTTCTCTGTATTATGGGAACCGCACGGTTTATTTTAAACCTAGTAAACAGAAGCTGCAACCATTTACCTTATGTTTCATATCGATCTTTGGAAAAGCCTGAGGCCTAACGTTCTGATTTCCTCACGGATGAAACTGCAGCTGCAGAAATGGCAAAACGTCACACTGGAAATCTGCCGCGGAGTTTCTTTGAAAGCTTGCTGAGATTGTCCACCCGTGAGCTGTGTTACATGGCAGCACCATAACTCTGTAAATAAGGGTCATCTGCTGTACCGGCAGTGGGACCTGAAGAGGTGACCACATAGAAGAAGTACCGTAGGAAAGTCAAGGACTTTTGGATACTGTGTGGTGGCCCAGTCTGCTCTTCAGAGACACTTGCTGTATGAAATTCCTTGTGGAATATAGACTCTTCCTCCTTTTAAGAGCTATGTGGAGCTATAGAAAAAGAAAAGAATGGCAATAAAGACACAAAAGAAGTCAAGATAATAAGAGTCTCATAGCTGCTCGGTTGTCTCGAGGAGGGGGGAAGGCAGGAGACACTCAGCGGTCCCTGCTATTGCTCCTGCCCTGGTCTCTCCTGCAAATTTCCCTGCTGGTTCTGGGTGGTTTTAAGCTTCACCCCTCCCTCCAACAGTACCCACCTAAGCCATTGCTCACCTGTTATGATGAGGACCTGCCAGCCCACCAGCAGACTAAAGAGCAAAGAAAATGGAAAGACAACAAAGCTACGGAAGTGACTAATAATAATTTGAACATGCACAGAGAGGGGATGTAAACGTTCCGTAGGTTTATGGATTTGGGTCGCTTTCTAGACCTAGCAGATCTCACGTGAAACAGCCATTTTACTGGTGATGATACACAACTCTTGTATGAAGCAAACAGATTAAACTGTTTTTGTTCAACTGCTGAAAACACTCCAGAAATTGATATCAGTGTCAGAAATCTTATTAGGTTTCAGAAGAAGTAGGAAAGCTTCATCCTAATCACAAGATAGGAGGTCTTCAGGCTTTTGAGAATGACATCTGAAGGGCATTTAGATTGTTTTCTATAAATGGAAAGGGCAAATTTCCAGTACGTATATAATCACTGGTAGCATTTATGTTGTCATCCTCTCTAAAGCAGTAACAAAGTGCACAAATGGTGCATGATTAGAGAGGTCAGTGAAGTGCTCCATTCAGCTGTAATTGTAGAGTTTTTTAAAATTCTTTTGACATCAGAAAGTATCATATGTTTTTTTAACCCAGCTTTTTGCTATGATTAGTTAATTCATGCAAAATCAGTGAAGAAACAGAATGGCAAATTAAAAGCAGTAAAACAGGAATGTCATTTTGCAGGAGCAATAAGTAATCAGCAAAATCAGTTCACTGTAAAATTACTGCTACCTGCCAATGCTTAACTCCACATGCACAAGTGTTCAGCAAAATTTTGTTGAAAATACTACAGCCTTGCAGATCTGGAAAGTGCTTTGAAAGAAGTGCTGCCCCATGTACACTTTTGCTGGTGTTGCTATCAGTATTCTCTCTTTTCCTGCTCCCTCTAGAGCACTTCACAAGAACTTCTTATCTCACATAGAAAATCTGAATACACTGCTTTATTTAATTAACGTATTTTTTAAACTATCACTGCCTTATAAAATCTGGCTATCATCCTACTAAGGAAGCTATGCGACTTCTTTCTCTCTAGGAGGATTTGAAAACAAGTTATTTTTTCCATTTTGTCATTTTTCTGCTTGGGTCTCTCAGTTTTGAGTAAAGAATGGACATATGCTTTCCAATTTTGAAGGAAATTTGCATTGGAGAATAACGACGTAGTGAAAATAAAAAGATAATCTGCCACTGACCAAATAGGAGTTTGCATTTCAGGAATATTCTTCAAAATAAGGAAGAATTCCAGTTGCTCACAGTTGGTTAAAAGTGGTGGAATGCTTCAGTTTAAGTGCGAGTGGGGGTTTCGGTCCAGGGATACAAACCACATGACAACATTCATTGCACCAAGTGGAAGTCTGCATTATTTACAAACTGTCTTGTTTCGCAGAAGTACAAAAGTGAAATAGAGGGAATACACGGCAGAAAGGACATAAGCTGGGGAAACAAAGAGACGGTCCTGTGCTCATTCCCCAGTGTGGGGGGAAAAAAAAAAAGACAAGACATTCTGATGACCACAAGCTTAAATTTTATGTAATTTCCATAACTCCAGACCATAAGGGATGCAACTATTGGCATACTGTAACTCAAAGATGGAAAAAAAAATCCTTATGGCAGGCTCAGGTGTAATTTAGTATTTCAGCAAACTATCTCTGTAGTACTGTCCTGTTCATACATCAGTTACACATCCAGAGCTATATTTGAATGATTTGTCATGTGAACTTTACTTCACACTAGTCAAAAATGATGCTGAACATAGCAAGTTGTAACTTTCACATGAAAGGGTACTTTCCCTTCAGTGCACCTAAATTTTAGTGTTGGGCTTTCGGCATTGATGAGAGAGAATGAGGTAGTTTAACTGATCCCCAGATAAACATCTGTAGCATTTTAAATGTTGTGATGCCACCTAATGTTTGCAGTCATTTCAACTCTTCAGCTCGTGGTTGTCAGCTTGGCATCCGCAACGCTTAGGGCAGAGTCATAAGCTCTCTGGGAGAGTTAATATTGCCTTGTTGGTTTTTATCTTATTTTATTTTAGGACATTTTTTTTCAAAGATCTTTATTCTTCTGTTCAGAGCTTCTGTAGAAGTCCAGGATAAGAAAAGGTTTTAAATGTTAATGTCTTGCCTACTGCAGGATTTGCAAAGAAAGTTGCAGATTCTTTGCCTGTGCAGTGCATAGCGCAAGGTTGTTTGGGGTTCTTCATTCCCCCATGTCTACCTCCTTATTTGTTACATTATCTTTTTACAGTGTATGAGGTCGGGGCAATACAAAAAGAAAAATGGAAGAAACTGAGCTGTGGATTAATGTTGTGAGACCACTGAAATCCATAGCAAAATTCATACCAGCATAATAGCTAGTACCCATTTTCTCTTTGTGTCAAGTGGGGTTTTTTCCTGTTGTAAAAAAAAAAAAAAAAAAAAAAAGGCAAGGGAGATTGGGGGTTGTTCTTGCAGGTTTCTATGACTCTTAATTATAACTTTTCCCTCATACAGACAGTTCTGGTAGTCTGCAAGCCCTCTTGATTCTGCACTTTTATATAATTTCCTTTTCAAAATAAATGGAAAGCTACAAAGCTTCCAGCAGTATTAAATTTTACATAGATGTTCGCTATGCTCTAAAAGACCTTTTTTCCAGATTTTTGATGATTTCTACTCTCTTCTAAGCTACTGATGTAGCTTCCATAGTAAATGGTCTTTGATTTAGCTCACGGTTATCAATGAAAAAACACCTGAAACACAGCAGTGTTTGATGAGTGGCTTATCAGCCATTTGCCAGTGACACAAGAACTGCAGGTGAAAGGAGGGATGACTTTAAGCACGTTCATTTTCATGCCTGTGCATTCAAACTGCTTGCCTTATAGAAAAATTAGATGTCCTGAAGCTGATAAATGTGACTGACACTGTTAAAGCCGGAGTGACTTCAGACGTTTTCTTTCTGGTTTGCAGTAGAGGTGACCTCCCCTGCTGGTAGCTGTCATGTAGTTGTTTCCTCAGATCTTTGCTTTTCACTGTATTCCTTTGCAGGTTCATGTCTCTGCAGTCATCACAAGTTCCTTTAAAGTTGTCCACTCTGTATTCTACACATTCTCAATCTACTGAGAATAGATTTACGTACCTCTGAGGTGTGCATACAAATGAAATCTGAATCCAAATATTTCACCTTTTATTTTTGCAGCCGGACCCTGCGGGCAGAGATATCTCCATCCGACCAATCTTGGAGCACTGTGAAAACACTCATATGACAATTTGGCTTGGGATTGTCTATGCTTATAAAGGGCTGCTGATGGTAAGCATAGCATGTTCTGCACAACACTGACTTCAAGCTGCTATTTACTGATAGGCATGAACTGAATTATATTTGCTTTCCTGATGGCTGGGAGTGAGTTAAAACTTCCTTGAATACATCTTTTAGAATTGGACCTGTTCTGAAGTTCATTAGGTGGTAATATGTGGATATATAAATATATAAAATAAACAAGACACTAATAACACTTAAGCTGAATACTATAGAAATACCGCAAACCAAGAAATTCAATAGTGAAAAGATGGGTCTATGAATGAGACTACTTTGTAAATAAAGAAGCCAGATCATCTGAATTCCTTTAGATTCTCCAAAAAGGTGGGACTAGGTTATTCTAGATGTTTGCCTCTGAGTTCCAAATGCCCTCCAGGAACAGTCTCAGGAGAAACAAGTTGAATTTGGAACCTGGATAAAAATAATGCTTATTGTCACTGAGGCCCATCACCACAAAAAAAAAATTTAGTTACTAAAATGGACCTCAGGAACCAGGAAACCTGAACCTTGATAGTTTTAAAAAATAAATAAATAAATAAAGTTGACTATTAGTGATTAAAAGCTCCTAAGCCACAAGGTTTTAAAAAAACCTGATTTTGACAGCACTGACCAGCTGAACACCTATCTTGAACCGAGCCCCATCTGGATCCTAAACCTAGATAAACATTAGTTTACGCTGCCCGAAGGGTTCAATCTGTTCTCTACATTTGTAGCACGCCTGTTGGTCAGGGCACCCGCGAAGGACGGGGCCAGCTGCTTCCACTCAGCCTGGTTGGTGCTGCTGCCCTGGGGGAAGCCGGGAGAGGGACCTGCTGGTGCCCGGAGCGCTCATCTTCCCTCTCCACAGCCCATGACTGCTCTGCTGGGCTGCGGAGTCCTGCTGCTTTTCATGCTGCTTTTTTCAGGCTGAAAGACCTTTAAATATGCAATACAGAGCTCAACGGGAAGGGATGAGAGCTTTCTTTTTAAATTCTAAACAGCCAGTAGCTTTGTGGTCAGACTGGTCTGCCGGGGAGTACCTTCAGCCAGAGAAGGCAGTACCACCACGTCTCTCTAGTTCCCAGGTGAGAGCTCTGGTCCTGGAGCTACCAGCCAAAAGGAACCCTTCCCAGCTTCCCATTTAAAAAAGGAAAAAAAAAAAAAAAAAAGCAGCTTCAGGTATAGACGTCTACTTTTATGAGAATGTCCAAGCAGGCTGTGAAACTAAGAGCTAGGACATACTTCATAGCCCCAAAAGGATCGGGAATTAGGAGAGATTCCACGTGTCAGCATTTCTCACTGGGCAGCGCTGAGCGGCTCTGGATTCACAGTAACCTCAGCATGTAGCACATCATTGAGGGATTTTTGTTTTGAAGGCAAGGACACCAGAAGTTAGGAGCCATACCACTGACCAGCACTGGGGCCACAGTAAGACAGAACTGTCCACGGGCACAAAACGTCATGCTTTATGCAAAAACACAGCACACCCGCCCGAAGTGTACCAGTACATCGTATCTGCAGCTTCTTTGCACACCGATGAACTAGTCCAGCTCAGAACAGCTCGTTGCAAATGAAAGGGAGCAAGGGCTCCTTCAGGCTGTCGAAGCCCCTGTACTGAGCCGGGCCCATCTGCAAGTCCCCGTGGGGAGCTGGGAGCTTCTCAAATTCCCACCTACATTTCTTTGTTTGATTCTTCCTAATCTGCATACTGCCAGCTTTTTGTTTGTCTCTTTTTTAAGCCAAATCTTCCAAAGAGACACAGCTAAACTGGAAAGCATAACTTTAGTACCGAATTGTTGACAAGGTATTTAACTTTATTGTAATATTTACATTCTATGTGGTGATGGCTTGTACCCATTAGGTCATTTTTTTGCCTTCAGGGATGAAGTTCTTAACTTTTTGTCCTTTTCCTAGTGTATTACTTTATTACTACTTTGACACATCTATCGATAAATTCCTGCTCTTCACTTGGGAGAGTATTCTTCACTTTGCATATTTAATTTTACAAGATTTTTTTTCGATAATTTGTTAAACGGAACAATGTTTTCCATACTTTTGTTGCTTTCCAATATCCTTGTATAGAAATTTTGAATAGTTAGCTTTGTTTTCTCCCAGCTAGAATTTGCCAGTGTTCCTTAAACAAGTGCTTAATACACCTTTCTCTGTGGTTCTGTTTGAAAAGTAAACAAGTAAATATGTTTGCTTCACTGAAAGTGGTGTAAATGAACAAATCAAATTAAAATTCCTTTAAAAATACTAAAGGAGTCAAACAAATGGTGGGGTTTTTTGTTTTTTTTTTTTAAATAACTTCAATAATGTTTTCAATTGAACATCTGTCATTTGTTATTAAAGCGGGAAAATAACATTATATATTTTAAAAATACATTCTCAGGTAATTTTCTTTTATGTTTCTTTTAAGTTTGAGTCGTTCTGGACAGTAATCAAACTGCATGGGTTCTCACTAGTCCTTTGCCCCAGACTGGTTTGTTGGCATGTATGTTGGACTGTTTTCTACAAGATATGTGACTGTTTAAGTTTGCAAATGCCATTTGGCATTACTCACTGTACTTCTTTCAGGCACGCAGTGTTTCATAACCACCAGTGAAATATACGCTTTTTATTACTCCAGTGCCCTTTTATCACACAAATTGCTGCATATGAAAAAGGAAGATACTCTTCTGAATCACTTAAATAATCGCTGTGTGGAGTTATATGAGGACAACAGGATTGATGCATGTTATCTCATCACCAAAGATGTTTCTGTATGCCACACATACTTTGCTTTCAGAACAAATACCGGAACCTCTCATGTTACTGTATCATTTTACTTTATCATTTTATCTAATAGGAAATTCTGCAATTTGTAATAAAAAAAAACTTACCTCTAATTTAACATACTTTATATTAAATAGCTTGTATTGCTAATTACAGTACAATGCAATATTTAAGGTGAAATGGCTTAACGATTTACACAGTCCAAAATTATTTACGGTGACCTCTTGTTGTCTCAAAATGAGAATACAGAAAGTTGGGTTGACCTAAAAAAGTACTTTCTTTTTTGGCTTGAAGATATAAAGCAATATTGTCCATTCTGATGACTTAAATGCACTGATGCAGTGAATAAATTACTCAGGGTAAGGCAGACCACAGAAGGGCAGGAAAGGGCAGGGAAGGCAAGGCAAGGCAAAATAAGGGAAGGCATTACTTGCCAGGTTGCACGGGTTCCTTCTGTACCGAAGCAAGCAAACATTAAAAGTCATATTCACAGTTCTTCAATTGCCTTGGAAGGGATGTGAGGAAATGCTTACCAGCTGCACGAAGGCTTCTCAGTTACTGGATTCAGATTTCTCAGGTAACCAGAGACTAATAGGAAGATGGCCATCCTAAATCCTGCCTTTGTCATTGTATTAATCTTCTTAGTGACCCTAGCCAAGTCTCACCGCACATATAGGACTCAGGTTTTTTTCCCATCTCAGGTTCAGCTCCTAAAAGGCTACATACAAGTTCGAGGTCTGTGTATGTGTACACGGTGACCATCAGCCGCAGTACGTCTAGTTTTTGATTCCTGATGATGTAGATATTGTTGAAAAGTACCTTTATTTCATATATTCCAAAGGATGATAGAAATCACACCACCTTAAACCTGCCAGTGGTGCATTATTAGTGAGTGCACTAACATTTTTCTGAGGGGTATGGATTTTTTTTTTGATCTCAGACAGAACAATACGAGATTAAGGATGGATCGGACTCCTCTAGGGCACTTTTGTTATTATCTACACACACTAGACTTGTCTACAGTTTGATTCCCCTCTTCCTGATAATGTGTTTAATTAACATTAGAATCAGGGTGTACATATGTTGGAAGTTTCATTGTGTTGCTGATGTCTTATTACAGTTACGTATTACTCAGCTACTGAGAAACAGGCTTTTGAGGCCAAGGTATATTTTCAGTGTGGCTCTTGCTCTGCGTACCAAATACTACTTTTAGCCTGTAAGTGTTGATGGAGGGAAGTTTAAGCTATTACTAATATTACTGACCACTTCTGATATACAGTTTTTAATATATGGTCCTTAGATAACCTAAAGATGAAAACAGCAGTATTTCATGGTGGAGATGGGAAAAACTGATGCATATGCATCATAAGACTTGGTAAAGGTCTCTAAAAATAAGAAATTTAATTCCTTCTAATGAACCATATTCCAGCATTCTGTTTTGGTCACTACAGTTGACAGGCTGCACAACACAACTCTATAATTGATTTATGAAGTCAAATGAAGTATTAATTCAACTACACTGTATCTTTGGGGCAATGTTCAATCTTAATTTCAAGTCTGAAAGAATCCCTCTGCATCCTGAGGCTCTCTAATCATGAAGTTGGATTTGTCTAGCTCTGACTTCCAAACCTTGAACCTCGGTGGGTCTTGTATATATATTATCCCTCTTTCTCTAAAATAACCTGACACCTTTATTTCTAGGCAAACTACCCCAAGTTTGGTCAAATTTCTGCGGCTTTCCTAAAAATCTTACTGCTTTATGAAAATGGCATTTACTATTGTTTACCATTCTCCACCTTTGCTTCTTCTGCATCATTTTCGGTCGTGGTGCTATGGCCTCCTTCAAGTCAATGTACAAATATGGGACAGCATTAGGTTAGGAATTTTTGGAAATCTATCTTTTTTCTCAGTAGTATCTCATTCATAGTTACACGTTGAGATCTATCACCTAGATTTCAGTCAGTTTAAAATAATTTTATTGGTTTTGTAACATACTATTTTTAAATAACAATACTGTGCAGTATTAAGACAAACACTACTGAGAAATCCAAGTAAGCTGCATAAATGTGATTATTCACTCTTGCAATCTCATTAAAAGAAATAATAGCATGTTGAATTAAATCAGTATCTCTTTTTTTTTGTCACTTTTATTTTCACCTTTTTTTTTCACTTTTGCTACATGAGTTCATGTATTAACCATTTCATTAATTTGTTTAGGATAGAAGTTACTGTTACAGTTCTGTAATCACTGAAGATTTTCCACTTTCTCTTTTCCTACATGGCCTCTTTATATCTTAAGTCAAGTATTGCCAGAATTCCAATAAATATCAACAATTAAATCCAGCAGCCCAGACAACTTCTAAATCAATTCCTAAATCTTCTGCATGCGAGTTACCAGATCTCTCTGATTACAACAGCTTGTCTTGACAGGGTTTTCAAGAGCTCTCTTATTGCTGCAGTAAGGTGCATTTCACTGTTTTGGCAAGATGTGAATGCATTGTTCCATCTCTATATAAATATAGGAGAAAAATATTCATTAAGCATATCTTATCGTGCATCATTACTATTGAATTTGTCATCTTCCAAGGAATGATTCATTATTAGGATTCCTTTTTCTCCACATACATTTTTAGAAATCCTTATGAATTCTGTTAATGCCACTAGCCATTCATTTTCTACTACATATTTAACTTTCCTTTCCACCACCTGTATTTTAGAACTTCAATTTGTAATCGGTATTATGAATTTACTTTTTTTAACCTTTTTTATATTCTGTCTCATCTTTGTCCAATTTTATTGCTTGTTTCTTTTAAGTTCCACAACAACCAAAACAATTTTTAAGGTAAGGAAATCTTTACATTTATGAAGTTTAGGGCAGATCGTTTCCAGCACATACCCAAACATCTTTCAGTCACTGCTTGTAAATATTCCTGTTTCTTCCCCTGCTGCCTTCTCCAGTAGGGAGAATCTGTAAAGAGTCTTACAATCCAGTAGCTTCCTTTGCTTTGGTGGCTAATCCATAAACATTACTTTTCCAATGTTTTCATGCACTTGGAAGTATATTTGCAAAGAGGAGTTAACTACCATGGTTTAGAATTTGGGCTGCAGTCAGTGCCCAGCAGCACAGCCTTCAGCCAGCACTTGGTGCTCTTGCCTCGGTGGGCAGGTGCGGAGAGCGGCTTGGCCGGGGTACGTGGACCTCACTAGCCTGAAATGCCTCACGAAAAATTCCTTTACGGAGAGAGTGGTCAAGTATTGGAACAGACTGCCCAGGGCAGCGGTGGAGTCACCATCACTGGAAGTGTTCAAAAAAAGTGTGGATGTGGCACTTCGGGACATGGTCTAGTGGGCATGGTGGTGTTGGGTTGATGGTTGGACTTGATCTTAAAGGTCTTTTCCAACCTTAATGATTCTGTGATTCCAGCAGAGGTTGGTTGTGTGACAGGCATCAGTAAGCAAATACGCAGCCAGAGTCCAGGCAGCTGTTTGTGTCACAGAAGCAGAAACTTGGGCACTAACAGTGTTCAGGCACCTACAGATGATACTGAGGGATGGTCTGACAACCGTTGCTGGGTGCTGGATGTAGCTTCTCGCTACCACTTCAGGTGCTTGAACCCTCTCTGTACCTCTAGCCCAAGAGCTGCTTATGAACAGTACAGCTGTGGTGTGTAACCCACGCTCCTCTTTTTTTACCATTTTACTATGTTTACTCAACAGAGACTAGATATAAAGAACTTTTTTTTTTCTCTGTGGAAAGTGAAGCAGTGGAGCAGGTTGCCCAGAGAGGCTGCTCAGACTTCATACCTTGGAAGTTTTCAAGGATAAAGCTGTGAGCAGCCTGGTCTGACCCTGCAGCTGAGCCTGCTTTTTGAGCAGGAGGTTGCACTAGATGATTTCTTCAAGTCCCTCCCAACTATCTTATGATACTACATAAAATATTTGATTATTCCTAATTAATTTCTTTATCAAATTAATAAATTTTCTGTGTAGAAAAATTGAATAGTCTCCAGGTTATATTAAAATTCCTAATTATTTTCTGAAAGTACTTTTGATTTTTAATACATGTACTTACATTCTTTCCTAATTCCTTTCATGATCAAAAAGAGTACTATGAAGAGGGGAATGCTGCCTTCTCAATTACTGTGCATGATTACAACTGATATTTATGGTGGGTTTATCACCAGCCCATCTGTCCCATTTTACTATCATTAGAGAGGAAGATAGTTAAGCTTTGTGGTGGGGGAAGGTAGTTTATAGTGGTACCAGATATTTGTTATCTCTTTAATAAAACATTGACAGTGTTTCAGCATCCAAAACAGAAGTTACCATATGGTTTTGTAGGACGAATTTTTCCCTACTATGACCATAAGGAAACTTCAAATCTATTCTTGAAATATTGCAGATATTGTAGTATTCCCTTACATGTCTCTTGACATCATTTTTTACATAGCAGAAAGAGATTTCGGTTGTAGCTCACACTTGTTTTTATCAGAGATATTTTATCGTTTTACAGTGCTGTGATTGTCCATGGTAATCTTATGCCAGCGACAATATAAAGCTATTCCAAATGGATACTCGGTAATAACCAATTGCGTATTTGTTTCAACTTAGTTACTATAATGGTTTTCATGACTAAGCACAAATTACATGGAAGAAAGTCAAATACAGTCTGAACACAAAGAAAGGAAAAGACTTTATTAGCCTGTTCATTTGGGAGGCTGGAGTATAAAGTGGAAAATTTTATCTGGATGCATATTACTGTTCGCAGCTTTGTGCAGCTGCTTTTCTGTCTTGCTCTGGGCAAGACCATACTAAGTTCCCCGCAGCATAAAGGACTTTGTCAAGACCTTTATGAAGAAATCCCTTCTGCTGAATAGCTGAATATCATATATTCCAATTTAAAAAAATATTTAGCTATTATCCTAATGCTCAGTGGAAATACCAAGCTTCCCTTTAGACCTGTCTATCCAGAGCAGCTGTGTGAAAATGAACTAAGTACACAGCTGGCTCATACCTGATCAGGGCACTGAGTGATGGTTTAACATCAGATTGTACTGACTGTGAAGGTAGGAGACCTACAAGGTGTATTTTGTCTTTCAGTTTGCTAACCTTGGTGTGCTGGTGATTAAAAAAAATCACTTTTCTATACAACTTCCTGAAAATTGCTCAGTATGTTTTACTGCCCAATTCTCCAGTGAAAACCTAAAAAGCAAAGTGTTTTGGTTTTTTTTAGTTTTGAAAATTCTCGTTGAAAAAAATCTGCAGCCATTTCACTGAAATAAAATGTGCCTATGTCTGTGATGATCTGGATTTAATGAATGAACATGAGTAGGGAAACCCACAGCTTTAGCTTCTCAGTTACTTCAGACTGAGAGATGTTTGCACGACAGAGTCTGGAACTGCCTTTGTTTTAAGGGGTGGCAGGAAAGGACATCTCTCAGTAATATAGCTGGGGGCGGCGGGGGGGGAAGAAAAACAAACACAAAACAAAAAGTCCCCAGATGTAAGATCTTTGAAGTAAAGTTTTGCTTTTGTTCTCTCATGCAGCATAGCAGGGCTGTGATCCACAAGTGAGCTCAGTAAGTGCTGATAATTAGCTGTAAAGCTGCAGCCTGGGCCAGTAAATAATCCTTCCAAAACCATACCCTCTAGTTATTGGCAAGCATGACTTCTGACAAGATTGGAGACTTTTCCTTGGATATTTCTCTGCTCTTGTCTGATCCTCAGTATAATTCTCTCCTTTATCTTTCTTTCCTAATACTTCTCGTAACCCATATTCAAAGTATAAGCAGGCATGGCTTTGAAATGAAACATATAGACAAAATGGTTTAAGGGCAGTACAGAGCAAGAGGGAATATAGGAGGATAAATAATTTCCTGCCTGTCATCTGCCAGTCTATGCAGTCCAATAGAAAATTAGACACTTGATTGTATTAATATATGTTGTGGATCAGTAAGCAATTGTTACTGTGTTTAGCAGTAATTCTGGTGAACAAGATTTAAAATGACCTAACTAGTAGAGTTTTCAAAAAGTGTTAGATGTTTTCCGGTAATTTAGCTACAAACACTTTTTTTATCTTCCCAGTTATCACAATTTAGTCAGTACAAGATTTTTAAAAATTGAAGTTTGGTTGTTAAACTCTGTAAACACAACTATTGTATTCTTCATAGCCCTGTTATCCCTCTAAGACTTTAATACTGATTTCTCTTAGTGATCAGAATTCTATTTTTAGTCACAGTGGTATAATCTTATTGTTTTCAGATACTATTTTCCCCAAATTTAGACAATGGTTGTCTCACAGCCTTTTTAGGTGCACTGACAACACAGCCTTAACCCACCATGCCTGCTACAAAGGTGATACCTTAAATCAGTGTAGTGTCAAATGGAAGCTGCCTACCCTCAAGCAAAAGAAGAAACAAACCAGTCTTGCCTGTACAGCCCATCCCTTCAGAGAAAACCCAGAACATTTTATGACACTTTCTACATCAATAAGATGTGTAGTTAGTAGACCAAAATGGGAAAAAGCTTTAAGTTAATGACTAACAATGTAGGAAGCCTTCCTAGTTGCATTCTCAATGTGTCTTAGGTTGAGATCCCCAAAGGGACTTAAATTAGACCATTAGACTTGACAGCAGACTATTGCGCTCCTTAACTTTTAGATAACCGCTTTCTATAGGAGAATGCATAGCCCTGAGTTATTCAAACTCCTTCTGTGATGCACAGGATCCTTCAGGAGCCTCAAGATGGGAATTGTAACTGCCAACAAGGAGCTGCCTAAGTGAGCTGGTATAAAACAGTGGGGACAGATGTGTCCTACCCCCTTCCAAATCTAGCACACCAGCACTGCTAAGAGCTGCCTGCCTCCATCCTAATGGGTCCATGCACGCCTTCTCTGAAGACTGTTTAATCAGAATTCTCAGCAAACATCAGAACTAACATCCCACGCAAGTGCCCAAGTAATTATGACAGTCGGTTTCTCATTACATACAATCTGACAGCTCTGCGAGAAGGTTGAGAGCTCCTCCTGAAGACAGCCTCTAGTCTGGGGCTAGGGAGCACACCTCAGGCAGAATTTGGAATTGTACCATGTTGTCCAAACTTGAAGCTATGCAATAGTCATCACCAGCATCATTGTCTTGAACGAAGATGGCTGACACTGTATTTTGTGTGGGGCCCAAGCCAGTAGACATGCTCTGAGAAGCCTCTACCAGCTTGAGCCCTCCAGGAGCAAGAGCAGGAGAGATAGCTGCATTGCAAATCCCAGCAGGCCTTAAATATCAAATAGTCCTTAAATTGCACAGCAGTCTCAAGCGTGCATAATGAGAAGTGTGATGTACATAGCTGAGGAAGATTAATGTTTAAAGTTTAGGTACCAGGAGTAGAGAGCAGCTGACCTGAGTCTGTATTTTTAACTGGAGCTCACATGTTTCATATTCAAAACTTGTCAAGGAACCACGGAAATCTGGACCTTTCACTAGCAGCGTCTGCATCCCATTCTTCAACCAAGCCATGATAGGAATTTCCAGGATTTTTGCAGTCATAAAAGTGAACCTTTCATTTGTGCAGATCGGCTGAGCCTCAGGAAGGAGGAACATGAGAAGGGCAGATGAAGGGAAAGCAAAGTGTGATGTTCCCTCAGGAAGGCTCTATCTCAGAGGAGAAATCATATCAACCCCATGGAGCCCTGTAACAGGCAAACAAGAAGCACCTCTGTGATCATCACTGTCCTGGCACCAGGCTGCGGAAAACTCTCAGCTTTTACCCATGTTTGAGTCTCAAAGATGAGCTGTGATTTTTAGGAAAGGAGAGCTCTTTTCCTGAGACAAGCATTTTACCCAAAATTCCAATAAAAATTAGCAACAATGCTCTCAAATGTACAGTGCATTGTTCTGAGGAAACCCACTTGCTGCAAGAGCCTCTCCCTTTCTTTAGTTATTACATAAGTAAATATCTTCCTTTCATCTGGAAGATACTTAACCGTTTTCCATCCTGTTCTCAATTATAAATGAGATGGGCCAAACCATAACCCCCACAACACTCTTCAAATGATCTTTTTCCATTATAATTGATATTTTAGTTCACTTTATAACTGCCTCAGCTATAAATTCATGCCCATTATTTGTAATAAGTGCTAGGCTCATTTAACTATGTTGGCCGTATTCCCAGAATAATGCTTTTGGAAGGGAATCTGTTCATACTGGGAGAAGTTGGGAAGAGTGAGGGATGACCTACAACCCTAAAAATCTCATTAATATTTAATTGTAGAAGAAGACGGTAGAAATCTTCTCCATAGTTAAGCAGGGTCTCATCCTTTTAAAAACATGATATAGACACACACACACAATGATTCCTTCTACCCTTCAAAACAGCTCAGCCCAGACCAGCCTGTTTGTCAGTTCAGGGGCTGGCAAATTTGCAGCACAGCTGAGCTGCACAACAGCACGAGTGCAGGGAATGCAGAACAGGCAACGCTGAGATGGTGGAGGTCTGGGAGGAATATGTCTGTATCCTGAATAGAGGTATCACTGCTGTACGTCCCCGGCACAGCCAAGTCAATACAGTGGACGAATTGCTTCTGCAGAGCTTGTAAAGGAGTCTGTACGTTCCCTGCTCCATCTGTGCACAGTGCCAGAGCCAACAGCAGAGGAGTGCTGCCTGCATCCTTCTTTATTGGAAGCGTCATCCTGGTTACCTGGGGGGCTCTAGAAAATGTATTAGGGGATGAGCTGCTTCTATGGCACAAAGCTACCCAGCTCGATAAATGGCTTACGCACCTCAGCTGCCCCGCCTGAATGGCTGAGACCCCTCTCTCCTCCAGGTAGCTGTCTACATTTACTTTGACCCCTCAAGAGCAGCCACCTCCCATGCTCCTCCTTCAGCAGCCACAACTTTTCTTCCCGCCCTTCTTAGGCTGCTGGGAAGGGCAGAGGGACCGGGATGAGGTGTGGGCTCTGGTCCTACAAGAGGAGATGGGTAAAGCAGAAGAGATAGACCTGTGACAAAGAGGCAAGGGAGTGCCCTGGAAAGGACCACGTCCTGAAGGAGCGTGTGGCGCGGGCAGCTTGGGAATGATGCCAAGGAAGACGTTGGTAAGGATTGCAAGGGCAACTGCTGCTGCTGTTTCTGGGAAGGGCCAGCCTGCCTACACCTCTTGGCTTGCATTGCGGCAGGAACGGCAGAATTGAAAAGTGGGTGAGCAAGAGGCTTGCCTGGACTAGGCAGCACTTCCACCCAGCCACACTCCATGGGCTGAGCGTAGATGCCTAATCCGCCAAAACCTTCCAGCCGGGTCTGCTCATGAACGTGTGGCAGAGTAACGTATGTCCTGTAGGCAAGAGAATGCCATAAGCTGGCAGACAAGCTCAGCAACGGGAGGGCAGGGCTGGCAGGTCGGCAAGTAAATCCTGGATTGAAACACCTGGGGGAGCAGGGAGGTGGCTGCAGCCTGCTCGCTGCTGTGGGAGTGCAAAGCAGCTGGGTCACAAGTGGTTGTGTTTGTTGCCGTTGTTAGCTGAGGTAAAAACTAAGCAAATAATCAAGGAAATTTGCAATTACTCATGTCCAGTTGTTACTACAGTTGAAAGCATGTAAGGGCAAAACTGAGTTTGTACAGCAAAAATAAATCTGTCAGTTCCCAACTCTTTTTTGCTTGACTGGCAACCAAACAGTGTTCTATCCAGGTTATTTGCCTTTGACATTTTTTATGTTTTTTCCCACAGGAAAAAAACAGAAGTTAAATTTTTATTAGGCAACAGCAATTAATCCCCAAATAGCATCATCATAGACCTCTCTAATTTCCTGGATCACCACATGGGTTGCAGCCGTTTCAAAGAGAAGATTATCTCTATGACATGGCAGTGGACAAATGTGGTGGTCTGGGAGGAACGGTACCAAGGTCAATGGGAGTGCACCTTTTTTTTTTTCTCCTTCTTGTCTGTCCCTGCAGTGTGATCAGAAAAAGCTGGAAAATACAGAACACATGTCTTGGGTCAGTGATGGTTCCTGTCTCTGCCCTCCCTTTCCCTCCAACACCATCTGCTGTCTGCCATTCTCCCCAGGGCACCATACACTCTTACCAGGCTTTGCCTAGGCTGTAAGCTGGGTTACCTATTTACAGCGTCTTGCATTCATTTATGGTTTTACTGCATTGCCAGAATTTCTCTGAGGAATGCAAGAGAAAGAAAATAATCCTTTGCAGCAGTTCATGTTGTGGAAAAATCTAATTAAATTTCAAGGGATGAAGATGGCTTCCTTACACTGAAGACTTTCCCCTGCTGAATTGCAAAAGCATATTGCAAATATCAAAAAGGGGCTAAAACTTAAAAATACACCGAATAAAAAAGCAAACAAAAAATTGCCACAAGAATGTTTTATGCCAGAAATAATTAGACAACTGCAATTGAAAGGCCATTACCAACTCCCACTATAATAAAAGACATTATAATTGCAGTCTGAACAGCTAGGTGGACACTTTCTACATTGTATATTTGTCTCCCATGGGACACATCTTGGCACTGCTGTTTATTAATGTAGGTGATAATCATATAATGAATGGCTGGATTGATAAGAATATATTGAGAAGAGTTGCTAAAAAATAGCTAAAAAACAACATACATTGTATCTTTACTGGAATCCTTGAAAACAAACAGGAAGGACTGTCTTTAAAAATCACAAAAAATCTTAAATAAAGATAGCCATAACATTTAGAGAAATCTGTTCCCATCACGACTAATTCCAAGTTTCACATTTCTCCTATGAAAGCAGAAATCTGTCCTAAGGAGCAAAACAAAACACATAGGTAATTAGATATTGCGTAAAAGGTAGGTGTATATCTCTGTGTTGTGATATCACCTATATTTGTCAAGTTAGAAAACATACCAGTTTTGAACCAATGCTTTTCCGAACGTCAAGCAATTCCTCTTATAATTATGATTTTTTTTCCTTCTTTTATCATTTCAGTTATTTGGGTGTTTCCTAGCCTGGGAGACACGAAATGTCAGCATTCCCGCTTTGAATGATAGCAAGTACATCGGAATGAGTGTATACAACGTGGGGATAATGTGCATTATTGGTGCTGCTGTTTCATTCCTCACTCGGGACCAACCCAATGTGCAGTTCTGCATCGTTGCTTTAGTCATAATATTCTGCAGCACCATTACTCTCTGTCTTGTGTTTGTACCTAAGGTAGGTGAATTTGTTTAGCATGGGTCTGGATTTTTTTCCTGCTGTTTTATAATTGTGATTTATGATGTAAAAAGCCATTGCCTTTTCAAGCACAGGGGATGGGTGTGAATTCTAAACCAAGCTCATCTATAATGTCTTGTGTCTGGATCCAGAGAGCAAAAACAAAGCTCCATGAGATTTTGGAGAGAGTGGAATATGCAAAGTTAAAGGAGTGTGAATACATGCATTTCTAACGCCTATATCTTTACTGAATCTGTGACTGGGGAAAGAAAGGTTTTCTTCTGTAATTTCAATGGACTAGTCTCCATTTTCAACTTTTAGGAACTTTTTGGAAAGGCTGATATGTGGGGATTCAGGAGGGACAGGTCCAGTTGACTCTCTGCCACATTTCTTACGTACCTTAGTCAAGGTAATCAGGCCGTCTACTTCTATACTTTCAAAACAGGAAGGCCTTTCAAGTTCACTGGCATGCTGTAAGGTCGACTATGTTGAAATCTCTAAGGTATTCAGGTATGGTGGTACAACAGGCTTTATCAGTACTTCAGAGCAAAGTTGTGTGTACACTGCAAACACTGACACTGCAGATATATTTATTAACAGGTATAGTAATGGACTAAGCGAGGCAGAGAGTGGCAGGCATATGCTTTCATTTCTTTTTGCTCTTTTGGGATCTGAGGATGTGTTTGTTGTGCATTGTTGGAAGAACTGAGAAGAGGGGTAAGAACACTTACCCATAGAGGGCTGGAACTTGATCATTTCACTTGCAGAGTTAAGCTTTAGACAGGAGTATGACAGATCTTGAATGAAGGGAAAACTGGTTTCTACGTAAGCTTATTTAGCAAAGCCTCAAGTTCTGGACAATGTATTTGGTATTTTGAAGTAAAATGTATAATTGTATTCATTTTAAGTGACTTGCATAAACCTAGCTTATCCCTGCAAATGAGGTGCATATGCAGTTGGATGTCTGAAACATTTGCAAGGCAAGAATCAAGGTACAGGTCCTTTCACCTCTGGAATCTGTTTTTACATTTTTCAAATGAATAGTGAAATAATGAATAGTGAAAAAGTTTGTGACTTTACTGGTCCATGTTCAATTAGTGTATTGAGCAAATTATAGTGAATAGATTCTGGTGCTCAGTGGCATCCCTGATGATGGTTTTAACAGGGGGACCAAGAACTGTATGTGTAAAAGAAACAAGTTAATAAATTTATCTATCTCAAAGTGTTCTCTGTGAAAGAAATTCGACTTAGGCACAGACTAGCAATAGAAGCTGACTTTGCTTGAACTGCAAAAAAGCAAAGTAATTCATTCTCCAAGACCGACTAACCAGGCTGTTTTTACAAGTTCTGCAATTCACTTCTCAAATATTAAAAAGCTGTACAGACATATATAGTCATATTTTTATTCCGGATCTTAGGGAAGAATCACAACTTTGTTCTAAATTAAGCAAACATTCAAAAATACAGCAAGGGAGAGTACTTCAAAATACTGCAAGATTTAAGTGTGGAAGCTGTTAAAACTCCGATGCCAAAAATACCTCCACAGAATGTCAGAACTCTCTTCAAAGAGAAATTATTATTAATGCTGTGACATGCTCTCCTGCCCCTTTGCTTTCATGCTCCTTTGCCCATCCTTCTTTTCTTCTGCCACAGGCTCTGAAATGACTTTTGTTTCCTTTTTTAACCCTTTCACCTGCTCTTCTTTTAAACCCCAATTACCCTGCCCTTATTTTTCCTCTCAGTTCTTTCTACTCAAAACACAAACATGAACCGTAGCCTTCTAGAGGGAAATACTTCATCTCATTCCATGTATTGCCAGGTTTCCAAATGCTTAGCTATTTTGCATTAAAAACGATGATTGGATAAAGTACAAAAAAAGAAGTTGAAGCAGGAGCTGGAACACAGCACTTCCAATGCCCATGTGAGTGCTTTCACAGCTGGAGAGTTCTTCTTGCACTCGTATATTTTTCCCCACGTGATTTTCTCGCCGCGCTGTGCCACAGTTACGGCAGGACGGCTGGCAAGGGCTCTCTCCTGCAACCTGCTCCAGAACAGGTTGCACAATGGCTTGTCTGGACCCCGCAAAAGGTTAGATCTGACACCACCCAGTTGGTACCTCTGGGTAAGCCCTCAGTGTGAGACAGGCACAGACCTCTCCCCTTAACCAGTATGTGGTCAACTAGTACAATCTTGGTGACATGGGAAGATTGATAGGGAAATATTGAAGCCTGTGGCTTTTCAAGCACAGAAATTGATACTGAAGACTTGGAAGATCACACTTTTTCATTTATTAAACTGTGGCCAGACAGATGCAAGCAGTAACATGGTTTTGGGCCAGGTGAGTACTTGATGACTTCTCTGCTGTACAGAGGAAAACACATTCCTTCTAACTAATCTTCAGGAGTCTCCTGGGCCAACAATGCTGGAATTCAGTTTTGCCCCACAGTGCTTTTATGAATCTGACTAGGCAGACAATCAATGACGTAGGCAAACTAGGAAAGAAATGTGATGTTTTTCCCTTACTTCTTGTCATCTGTACTAATTTTATTTACTTATAACATGGCAATTACTTCTCCAGGTAAATGGAGAAAATAAAAGCCATTTTGCTCAGCACCAAGTTCCTCAGAAAAACATGACGAAAATCCCATAGTACAGGAAGATAGATCAGGGAAAAAATGCTCATTGCTCTCTCCATTTAAAGGTGTTCTCAAATACCAATATTGATAACCATTATACTGCATCCTACTTACATAAACTGTAGACATTCTTGTTATCCGATCAAAAAATGTCCAAACATTTTAAAAACTATTATAGATTTCTGGGTTCAAGGATATCTTGTAGAAGTGATCTGCAGAATTCCAATATAAATTATGTTTATTTTTCCTGTTAGAAGTTAACTGCTATGTCTAATTATCTTTTTAAGGGCCAAGGAGTCTATAGTATTTTTCAGCATACTCATCGCTTCTTTAAAAGAAGAAATCCTAATATGTATTCTCTCTTCGTGAAGTAATTTTCCCATGTTTATCCATGTTTATTAAACTTCCATGTTCTTCCATTTTTTCTGCTCCATCCCTTTTGAGACAGAACACTGTGCTCACTTCTAGACACCCACCAAGTGCATACCATCATTGGCTGCAATGGCATTAACACATTAATTCTGATCCAGTTCCCTGTAGAGCAGCAAGGCAAAAATCAGTTGTAGGGGAGCAGGACTAAAACTTTAATTTTCTATGTTGGTGGCATTTTTTGTCTATTTGGCATTGACTCTTTGTAGATATTCAGTGTTGACTCTTTGTCAAAATTGAAACTGCACAGTTGTGAGGCAGCAAGACGCAAGTTCCACTGACTTTATAGCCAGAAAAAAAGAAAAACCTCATTTAACCTCCTCCCATGTACCGTGTGAGCCAACGACATTGCCCATGGACTTTTCCATCTAATTCACACCATGTGAATAAATTCATTAGGACATATGTCCTTATGGTAAAACATCCAGTCTTTAGCTATAAACTCCCAGATGAAAATGAGTCAATTGATGGATGGCTATACTTCTATCTTATATACAGTTTAAACTTGGACCACATCAAATTGCAAAGCTTTTATCTTGTAACACTTCTGCCTGCTAATTTAAGAAGCCTTGTAATTACCATTCTTCACCTTTAACTTCATTTTAATGCTGGTTTTGGTCTGGGAGCTAGACACAGCAGTCATTACAACCAGCCTAATCAGAATCAAAGAAACAGGGGGTCTAGGAAGACTCAGCTACAGCAGGTTACTCAGGTCCTTGAGCAGTTGGGTCTTGATTATCTCCAGGCATGAATACTCCCCAACCTCTCTGAGCATCTATACCAGCATTTGACCACACTCACAGTAGAAAAAGATTTTTTTCTGATGTTTAAATTAAATTTCTTGTTTTTCAGTTTGTGCCTCCCCTCCTTTCATTGGGCACCACTGAGGAGTCTGGCTCCATCCCTCTTTACTCTCTACCAGCACATATTTATACACATATATATTTATATATTTATGTATATATATATTTATATATATATATTTTATATGTATATTTATACACACATTTATACACAATAATATTCCCCCCGATCTCTTCCATCTCAAGGCTAAACAATCATCAGTCTCTGCTTGTATCATAAAGGCTTCAATCCTTTTCAACATCTTTGTGATCCTTCACTGGGTTTTCTTCAGTACTGTGTTGTACTGGGGAGCCCAAAGATGGGCACAGCGTTCCAGGTGTGCTCTTACCAGGGCTGAGTAGAAAGGAACCACCTCCAATGCCCCAGAGTACTGCTGGCTCATGTTCCATTTGCTGTCCACCACAATCCCCGACGCCTTTACTGAAAAGCTGCTTTCCAGCCAAACACGCCCCAGCCTGTTTGGGTGGGTGCGTGGGCTTGCTTTCTCCCCAAAGGCAGGACTTGGTATTTCCCTTTGCTCAGATTCAGGAGGTACCTGTCAGCCCAGATCTCCAGTCTCTTGACATCCTACTGACCGGCAGCACAATCATCCGGTGTATCAACCCCTCCTCCTCTTTGAGGATCATCGGCAAACTCGCTGAGGGTGTGCTCTGTTGCACCATCCAGGTCACTAATAATGATTGTTAAGCAGTATCGGCCCTAGCTGAAACCCCTGAGGTACTGCACTAGGGACTGGCTTCCACTGTCATTTGAGCCTGGAAGTTCAGCGAGTTTTCAATCCACCTCACCAGCCACTTACCTAGTCAATACTTCATCAGTTTAACTGTGAGGACATTATGGGAGAAAGTGTTGAAATCTTTGCTTCAGTCAAGAAAAATAACTCTTTTCCCTCATCTACCAGCCCAGACATCTCACTGAAGAAAGCTATCAGGTTGGTCAGGCAGGATTTTCCCTTCATAAATCGGTGGTGACTGTTTCTAATCACCTTCTTGCTCTTAATACATTTGGAAATGGTTCCCAGGAGGACTTACTGCAGAGCCTTCCATGGACTGAGGTGAAGGTGACCAGGCAGTATTTCCCCAGATCCTCCTTCTCCTTCTCTTGAACACAGCTGTGACGTTTCCTTTCTCACAGTCCTCAGGAACGTTTCCCAGTCAACATCACCTTCCAAAGGTAATTGAGAGTGGCCTCACAACGACATTGTCCAGCTCCCTTAGTGATCAGGGATGCACCTCCTCATGTTGCATGAACTTGTGTCCAATTGCTTTAGGGGTCTTAGGGGTCTGGAATTTCTGAAGGCGAATTTTACCAGTAAAGGCTAAGGTGAAGAAGGCATTGAGTACCTGAGCCTTCTCCATCTCCTTTATCACCAGAAAAAGGAAATCCATTGTCTTCAAGCATCATCCCGATCTGTAGACATGCAAATATATGCCAGGGACCAAGTGCTTCATTGCCTGATCAGTCAGAACTCTCTCTACCAGAAGTTACATTCCTCTTTCATGCCACCACAGCTGCGGAACACTTTCACGCTCTGAAGAACAAGAGGAACCCATTCCAAAATGGGGCTATACCACAAGATCTGTCTGTGCTGTGCTTACAAGATTATTGCCACTTCTCTCTTTTCAGACAACTCAACACCTTTGGGTTTATGATGCCATGCCTATGGTCTCAGGGCAGGCAGCTCCTTCAGCTTTGTCTGTATACAAATATATATGTATGCTGCTTGGCGAGTAATCATAAATTCTGTATTCTCTAGAGTAATCTGAGAAACTCTCTCCCCCTTGCCAAACAGCTAGCTTTCTCTCCTCATGTCGAGGTGATATTTTCATGTTGTCACCGAGTGTTAAATCTTACTTAGATTTGCTTAAATTAAATGTGTTTAAGGTTAACCTTTTTTTAAATAAGTGGCTTATTTAATTTATTTGAACAGATTTGGTTTATTTTGGGTCACTAAAATATAATTAAGTTTCTGTTATCTCCAGAGTGCAATATCCCCTGAGTTCTTTCTGTTAATATTCCCGCTTCATGCCTCTCTCTGCTTGAGTGTTACCTGTAACGGTAGGAAAGGAGAAATTTCAGATGAAACTGTTCTTGGGAAGAGAAGGGCTTGGTGGGTTGTTTTTTTCTTAAAGAAGGAATATATA
Source organism: Phaethon lepturus (assembly GCF_000687285.1). Taxonomy (NCBI): domain Eukaryota; kingdom Metazoa; phylum Chordata; class Aves; order Phaethontiformes; family Phaethontidae; genus Phaethon; species Phaethon lepturus. The sequence continues at coordinate 31,824 of NW_010509647.1, forward strand.
TATTGAAAGTATAAAGATATTAATGAAGGAGAACAATAGGTTTGATTAAATATTAAAGTATATTTTAACGTAATTAAAAACCAGTTAAGTTTTTCCTAATTTTTTTGAACACTTCCCTTTGCAAAATCATTCTGGTTCAACCGATTCTGTAAAGTTATTCAGAAATCCTCTCAAGTATTGCAGATGGCAAGCAGGGCTCACTTTCCAGAATTTTATACTTGAAAGTCAGAAAGGAACTCTTGGTTTGTCTTTCAATATTTTGAGATACAAAAGAAAAAGCTGCAAAAATAAAACCATGCACAGGATTTCAAAAAGGCTTTTGAACCTTTCAGCTCATCACACTGAGGACAAATCCAGATGCAGCCACACAGAACAGACGATTTCAGTTCACTCAAAATCAAAAGAAAGAAGATTCAAAGACATCAACATCAGTCACCAGCGTCAATCAGGCCAGCACATCTCGACTAGAAGGATTGCAGTCAGAGAACCACCGCTTGAGAATGAAAATTACAGAGGTATTGTTTATTGTATACACTGCCTAGGCAATTTTGTTGTTGTTGTTGCAATTCTGTGACTTGCTTAAATGTTGACTACTTTTTAGAGGAAAAAAATTAGCTTTCCCCATAGAAAAATTTTGAAATAATAGGAAACAGATGATTTATATGAATAGCTATTTAATACAGCAAATACTTAGCAGGTGTGATAAAATGAAAATGTACCTTAGCAAATTAAAATGCAACTTCCCCTATTCATTTGTAACAGGCAAATTACCCCGCTGCTTCACGTGGACGTGCTGAGCACCACAGAGCAACAGCTCTAGAAGCGCAAGCTTTACATGCAAGCATAGCAGAGACCCACAGCCCCGGGGCACTTAAGAGCTATCTTTGTTCCTATTTACAGCTGAGTTCAGAGACTGCTGTTGCTGTTATTTCTCAACCTCTCTGAGAGTTCACTCAAAAACTTGATAGACAAATTTTTACATCTGCCATGAAACAGAATTTCTTAAGGTAGAAAAGACCTTTACAATCACATCAGCGGACCCTTTCGGCACAAAGCCTGTGAATTTTCTTCAGTCTCTACCAGGAGAAAGGCTAAGTACGTGGAGTGCATGAATTCCATTAGAGCTATAACATGTATATTTTTAATTATGTCCATCCTTGCTCAGGAGACCTCAAATGATGAAAAATCAGCCTTGAAGACTGTCCATTTTGTAAGACAAGATAACCATAACTGATCCATATCTTACAAAAAAATTAACCTGCTCTTGCCTAGTCTGTGAAGTATTCTTATACCTTGAAGAAAAAGTATTTTATTGCAAACATTACATCTTCATCCAGATCTTAACTAATGACAATTCAGACTACCAAGGACTCCAAAAGCAAAAGTTATCTCTGCCTTGTTAAAGAAATTTAGTTCAGCTTTGCCAGGTCTCTTTCATGTGAGAGCCTTGCAATTTTTGATGAAGGCTCAGCTGGCTACTGGCTATTCCAATTTCTTCATCCTACTGTAGTTTTTTCTACTAAGCCTCCTAACTCATAAGATCTCAGCCTGTGCCTTGCAAGGCTCATGACGGAGATCACAGGAGAGGCTAGTCAGGGCAACTGAGCCATATTAGTGCACGCAGGGCCCTGCTGATCTTTTTAGACTTGGCTTAAATATGTTAAATTAAATACTCAGAACCAGTAGGTCCAAACAAGAGTTTTGTTGTCAAGGGGATTTGGAGCATGCCCTACCTTAGCTAGCAGCTACATCTCTGTTATCTACCTTGAGTTGCTATGTCCCGGTTCTTTCAGAAAACTAAATCTAAATTCAGCACACTTAAAATTCAGTTAAGCCAGTAGTGAGTAGGACATACTCTGGACACCACATCCTGGACAACTGTTCACAGAGAGCATGCCAGATCATCATTAAGACACTTGTATCTGGTCGTTTTCTGCTGGGGCTGTAGCCAACTGAATACAAGTTAGCCACCGGGGAGAGCACCCTGTGTTCAACTCGGGGCTAAAAGCTGGGGCTGTACCAGCCCGGCATTTGTGCTGTGGCTCTTCCAGTCAGAAAACACCTGTGCTTCTCTCCCTCTAGTCTTAAAGGATGCTTTTGGGGCAGAGAGAAGACTGTGATTTTCGTTTCTTCTCCCTCCTCTTGTTTCCATTTTTTCCCTCTTGGAATGGCAATTTAGTGCTAGCTGCGAGATTACACAGTTTAAGACAGAAAAGATATAAAACATGGGGGTAATTTTCAAATCACAAAAACACGGAGTGTTCTCAGCCCCAAAACTAAAACCTATGAGTAGGATTTTCTTTGAAATTTCACGACACACACACAAACAAAAAGTCTGACAGGAGTCTGTCTCTCGAAGAAAGGTAAAAGGAGTAAAAATACTCTTTAGGAAAACAAAACATTCCCAGTACAGTTGACTGCAGTCACTCACATGGCTGGACATGCCCCCGATGCCATAGTTCACTTCTATTTTCTTGCACGTTTGATAATTTGATTGACACAACAAAGTGGTTATGGCTATGTATGCCACGTTTATACACATAAATAATAAACAGTTGAGAGGTTTTCAGACTGGGCTTTCTAATGCCCCTTCCTTTCTCATTCAGAGGTACATCAGCATTGCTTAACTGTCAACTACTAAAGCTTTATTCTTCTCGTACGCCCTGTGTGCAATACCACAGCTGAAAGTGGTTTGTTGCTTGTAGCGTGATTTCTAGAGGCAGCGCTGCGGTGCTGTAAGAAAACTGCGTTTGGCAGAGCGTGGCAAGGGCGTTACCGCCTGCCTTCTAGTCTGCTCACAGAAAGCTACGCGGTTACTGCCGATACCTGAAGCAATGACTCTTGAACTTTTAGGGACTCATACTCTTCCTGTTTTGCAGCTGGACAAAGACTTGGAAGAGGTCACGATGCAGCTTCAGGACACTCCTGAGAAAACAACATACATTAAGCAGAACCACTATCAGGATCTTAATGACATTCTTAGTATACGGAACTTTACAGACAGCAAAGGTGAGAGTTAGTAAAATCCATTAGTAGCTTAACCCACCAAGATTTTGAATAGCAATCTCATTGGATTGGTTCCAGAGCGCTCGGACTTTGGTAAAACAGAACTTTAAATATTTTGGTTGCATTGCAGAAAGCATGCAGATTCACATAAGCTATATGGTACCCACTGAGTAGTTTTTCCTCTATACGTATGTCTTTTATTCTACGTCCTATGTGTATAACACACATGGTAAAGTGGGAGACTTTTAAAAGCATACTTGGGTTCAGAAGTCAAGTTTTCTGTGCCGCATGGCGGGAGGAAAGTCACAGTGTGTTTCAGATCTTGCGAGAGTTAATTGCACCAGCCTTCAGCAGCAGGAAGCCCAGTTTTATATGTGCTCGTCTAAGCAGGATGTTCAAATCCTGCTTTTGGACACTGCTATCAAGCACATAGAAGAGAAGCATGTAAATATTTCAGTGCTGATTTGGACTCTAAATGTAGAATTGAAGGCACTTGTGTATGAAAATTCTTCCCTAGGAACTGATAAAAAAGGATTTCATGATGACTGTAATATTCCTAAGTTGTTTCTACTGTGTCTCTTGCATCGCTCCCTGAAGAAATATATGCGAAAGAATTGCCTCCATTAAAGCTATTTCACTTTGGGGAAGCAATAAGATCTGGTGCATAGTGCAATAAAGTAGAAGCCAGGGCACCCAGCTTCCATTTCTGACTCTAGAATGGATGTACTTTGTGACTTTTTGCAAATGACTTTATGCAGCTGAATATTACTACAGTACGTGAAAAACTAGTTGCCCTGTGTTGGGAAGTCGTAGATTTGCACATCTGTTGCAATGCGAGGCTCACACTTCCTATTGATGTGGCAGCACAAGCTTGGTTAAGTGGAACAGAAGCCACTCTTGTAAATACGGTTGTTGAAAAATGATTTTAGAACAACAGCAACCGTTTACACAGGCCTTTGAAGTGTATTGAATTTTGATTGGATAAGCTTACTTTTTCACGTGTCTTTTGTTTCACCCTGGGTATGCGCTCCGTTGTGTAACTTGTGGCAAAAAAGAAAAGGAAGAGCTCCATAGAGTTCCCAGTGTCCTTTTTAAAATTAAAAACCAGGAGGGGGAAAGGAGGAAAAGGAAAATGTAAATAGCTGCTGGAGGCGTGTGATTATTGGGCTGAGATCAGCAGCAAGAGCTAACATCAGTGAGTGGGATGAGGCAGTTTTACCAAGTGTTTGAAAGGAACACATAGAATGTTCCACTCATGTCAGATGCTGCAGGAAAATGATAAATCATGAATAATATTTCAAGCAGAAAAGATACATTACATTGTGTCAAATACCCATCTGAGTTTGGTATGAAAAATAAAAATGATCCTCAAGAGAAACACTGGGTATAAATTTAGGAAGGGATGCTTCCCACAGCAGGTTGCACTCCATTAGCAGCAGGATGCTGGCACAGAAATCAAGGGGAAAATATAACCTTTCTGCACTTACTTGTGGCTATGTCTACAAAAGATATCGATACCTAACTGCTGCTTTACCTACCAGCATCCAAGATTGTCTGTGTTCCTAAGTTTCCCCCAGTACAGTTCCCTAACTTCTACATTTCTGCTGTGGGATACATATTTAAAATCACTTGAACATACTGAGCCTTAATATACTGAGTAGGTTGGAACTATATACTATTGGGGTTTACAGGGTAGATATTCTCCTGCATACTGAAGTTGCAGGACACAGTTTTCTGAACAGACCTACCACATAAAGCTCCACACAAAAGATGGAGGAAGGAAAAGAAGGATATTTTCCCTTGGCCATCTTTATATTGAATAGGTTGGAGCATCCTTTCACCTGGGAATGAGGAAGACCTGGATCCCAATTTGCAGCAGGTGTTTGAAGCTTGGTCCCACCCCTGGTGGTGAATGCATGAGTATTATGGAGTATCCTGATCCCTACCCAAGTGACACCACATATTCATACTTCCAGGCTCTAAGACACCATGTTCAACAACCCTTGCTAGCCTTTTTCTGTCCCTCCATTTCCACTTCTTCTGCCTCATTTGCTCTCTTTCCCAGTTTCCTTCTCCCTTAGCTACATGTCTGAATCTCCTCTGTATTTCTCTCACTGCATTCATTCCCAATAGTCAACATATGTTCTTAATATAAATTTGCCATTCCAGTCAAAGTAACAAGGCTTTGGAGAATTCGTGTTGCCGAGTCGCTGCTGCTTCTGTGCAGATGCAAAGAAACATCACTTAAATGTACTTTAAAAAATTCTGGCCCTTACGGCTACAGGAAAGCTAACTCTGAGTGACGTGATTATGCTTTCTATAGCTGTGTTTTTCATGTAACTCTCTGTAAATGAAAGTGCAGAACCTTGAAATTATGCATCTCTGATGGTACTTGAGCAAAGCTTTGGAATTGTAAATAATTTAATAGCATGACCGAGAAGTGACCATGTCTCTCACCTCTACCATGCAACTGGGGAAGCCAGCCTGATGTTGTTTTTAAGGTGATGACAAGGTTTGTGCCTACCTTGGACCTTGTAAAAAATGTGAGCTGAGAGGGAGTAGGACAGTGAAGAAAGATGCTAAAAATAGCAGCTAACTTGGAGCTAAAAATGATAGCAGATCATTTGCCACATTTGCATTGTGGACATGGCTGAATCCTATGTCAATCTTCTTTCTCAAATACCTTGCTGTTCTGAAGGAGTTCACATAAAGAATGCAATGTAGTGTGTCCCCACTGCTATTGCTTACACAAATTTAGGGCACTGCACTTCAGAGAACAGATAGTAACACAGGACTTACACACTGCCTCTTGAACAAGTCCTAATCAAACTTTAATGTCATGGTACACATCAGTAGGATCTTGATCTGTAAAGATTGTCCAGAGTTAAAATTCCTAACTCCTATATCCAAGTGCCAAAGGAGGTTATTTAATTCTTCTCTTCCTTCCCCGCCACTCCCATTTACGTCAAATATGGATTTAGGATACAAAAGTTAAATTACTTTAGTCAAAATAGAGAGACACATCTCTGCACTCCCATAACTGCCTGACCTCAGGCAAAGCTTCATAACTTTGGAGTTCCTGGTTAGTTATTAACAGCAACAGGTCCTGGTGTAGCCCAGGAGCCCTTTGCTGGCACAGGGACTCCTTTACAGCACATTTCAGTTCAGTACATCTCACTGAAAGAGATATTATCCGAGACATTCATCTCCTGTTCACATCTACCGCAATGGGTTATGTAAGACAAGCAATTAGGAAATGTGGTTTGTAGCTTATGGTCTGATTGCTTTTTTTTAATGCAGGCTTTTGTCCGCACTGCTAGATCGCTTTGGGTGGTCAAGCAGTCCTCAACACGCCCCACGGATCCCAGCTCTGGAACCTCAAATGGCTTCTCCAGTTGAATTTAAAAGGGCATCCCCTTAACTTCATTTGACACATTCCTCAGATGATTTTGAGTCACTGTGTCTGCTAGCGACCTCGGCTCTGCGCTCCGCGCAGCGTTAACTTCTCCCCCAGCTTGCTGTTTGCAGGATCTGGTCACCTTGCTGGAGAAGCAGAGCTGCATTGCAGCCCGGGTTTATAGAATCACAGAATCACAGAATCATTAAGGTTGGAAAAGACCTTTAAGATCATCAAGTCCAACCATCATCCCAACACCACCATGCCCCCTAAACCATGTCCCAAAGTGCCACGTTTGAGGCAGGGACGGGCTGCGGGTGAGACCCACGCTTGGCGCGGGCAGTTCCTGCAGTGCCGTTCCGCAAAGAGAGCCAAGCTTGGAGACACGGCTGAGTTTTCCAAGCTGACATTTGGAAAAAGGAGGATAAGTGCCTGTAACTGTGATGTTGTGCAAAGAGGCAGACTGTGCCGCACAGCTCCAGGGAAGTAACACCCTGGCACAGGCACAAACCAGAGCTTCCCAAAAGGGCTCCCTGCACCCATGTAGTCGGTGTGCCAGAAACAGGAGCGACTTCATGAAGGTAGAGCTTATTTCTACTGTGCAAGTTCCTGCAGAGATAAAAGTTACTGAGGAGAAAAATACAGAGGGAAGATAGTGATTTGGGGGGCTGGATAATTTTGCTATGCTTGGAATCTTACTATCTTACTCTATTTGACTTCTACTTGACATTTTATTACATGAAATTATTTCTACATGAATGATTCATAGATTGCAAGAATCTCCATTTATTTCTACCTTTGCCAGTACATTTCAGAGCGGCGTGTTAGGGAAATTAATGAATGACAGCCATACTACAGAAACCACATAAGAAGCAAGAGACAGCCTTACAATAGCCCCCACTTATTAGCAAACCCCTTTTTGCAAGTTCTGTCTCTGCAAGCACCCTGCTTGCTCAGAAAGCCTTTTCTGTTTTGAGCCAAAAAATAGTCTTTACTCATTGCTGTAAATGGACTGGGAGCATTAATTTGCGTGTCAGCTATGCCTACATCCTGTCAGTTGTCACCCCACTCCAAGGTTTCCCAGTGTTGGTTTTTCCCCATGTAAAAGCAGCTCAAAGAAAACAGGTTTCAAAGTCATGTTGCTCACAAATGTGAAGCAAAACAGAGTTGATCTGTTATAGAGGGGGGGAAACACTGCTTTGGTGAAGTTAGTGTGATTTAAGCATTAAGGTTGAGATTGGAATCACAGATCCAAAAGAAAGGCTTCCAGAAGTAGGTGTACGAGACTTTAAAGGAATGTTCTTTTAAAGAAAGGATATAGTTCGTTATATCCTTTGTCTATAGAGATACACAGAGATATGTATACTAGGTTCTAGGAAGCCCAGCACATGGATTCCAATCCTGAAATTGGAGCTTGTTTCTATTTCAACAGGGAGACCAAACTATCAGAGGTTCAGTGCCTGCCCTTCCTTGCACAGAAGTAAATCTCTAGTAAAGGGAGTTTCTTCTGATTTAAAGTAGTATAAATCAGAGAAGAATCAAGGCTTTTCTGTTAAAAAAAGTAATCTCCTTTTCAAAATATAACATCAGTCATGTTTTAGACTGCCTGGTGCTGTGAGCTAAGTTCAGGAGAACTTGTTCTGATCTACCCAGCAGATTATGTGATCATTTTAATTTTTCCTTTTGTTTTACTTTCTCTTCATCCTGTTCACATAAAAATCAGAAACTGGCTAGTCTTGTTTCACAGTCCAACCCACATAAGTGTGAAAAATTACAGTAGATTTTAAAAATCTACCTTTAGCGTTAAAGTACGCAGGGTTCTTTAGTAAATCAGCAAGGTTATCTCTGCCAGCTTTTATAAGTCATTATTAAACCACACTTACTTCTTTGTGAAGCATAAAATATGCTTTCTAGCAAAGAGAAAACAGCAGTGGAATTGAAAGATGTGGGGTGAACAGCGGTTCTGCCATCTAGTTGTGAGCCATTGGAGGAATAACGACCCTAAAGCGTAACGATGAAGACGTTCGATAAAGCTGCAGCATACAAACGTCAACAAAGCAACCTCCTAGCTAGAGAAATAGAGTTTCTAAAATCTCGGAAGGAACTCCAGCAGCGGCAGGCGCCTGGCGTTTTCTTGCCTGCAGCTGAGCAGCAGTCGTTAGAAAGCTCGGCGCGGCTGAGCCAGCCCGGGTAACTTTGACAGCAGCAGCTCGCGCAGCGATTATAGGTACGGCAGGTCGGAAGCGCGCGTCAGCCCCGGCAGCGGGAGAGGCGAGGGGCTGGGAGCAGTGACCGCCTCGCTGAGCCCCTCCGCAGCCGGCGTCGGGTGTGCTCCGGCAGCTCAGAGCCTTGTCAATGGAAGTCGTTTCTCTGCCACAGGTAGGCGAAGGTCCTGAGCTAGAGCCTTCTGGCTCTCCCTGATGACCGGGCAGCGGGTTTGGTCTTCTAGTGAAGGCATCAGGGAGTGCCGTGTGAGGCTCTTGAGATCTGTTTGGCTTTTTTCCCCAACAGTTTTCTGAACGGAAAGTGCTCAGGCATCACTTATCCAGACTTCTGAGTTCCGGTTTGAGGTCTGCGAAGGTGAAAATTACTTAGAAAGTGCTTCTGGCCAATGTAAATTCCATTTTGAAGGTAGTTAGACCATCCCAGTGCAACTTACTCAGTAGCATCTTCAGTGATAGACAGTACTCTGAGAATGAAGGTCATTTTTCAAGTGGCACACTTAATGGACAGAGGAAGGAAAGATGAGGAAGTACTAAAAGCAGTGCTACAATTTCCAGGGGAAACCTGGAACTCAGATGTTTACCGTTACCCTTAATTTATTTTCTTTCAGTTGTTGATGTATATAAAATCCATTTCCTCCATTCTTAAATTTTTTTAAGTGCATATGGTGAGAGTGATTTTTCTTTAAGCTCCAGCTCCAGGAAGCGTGTGACTAACTGAGAATGTTGCTCTTCATTATTTAAATGAAAGGTAAATGGAGGGGGGGGGGAAAGATAAAAGCAAGATATTCTAGTTTCCATAGCTGCAGAATAAAACTCTAACAAATCCTCTCCCAAAAAGCTTAACAAATAAGAATTATCCAACTTTTGTGTATTTTGAAAGAAGCAAAGGAAGAAGAAAAAGAATCTCAACATCGTGGTAGCTTTATGTGGATTTTGTCTGTATTTTATACGGATGCATTAAAACTTGCATGTGGTAACCTTGTATACAGAAATTCATGCAGTGTATTAAGGGAGAGTCGTCTGCAAGAGTGACAGAAAAGGGTCTATTAAGAATAACACAGCGATATATGGGCAGTTGGTGTTGAAGGGTGAGTAGGCAGAAAATATGAGACTTTGCTCTACTTTAAAGTAAATCCTCCACCTTTTTGACAGGGACCACCTCCTTCTCTCTCTCTCTCTCCCCCCCTCTCTCGCAGCACAACTGAAAGCACCAGAAACCCCTTTAGGGGCATAGAGTGCAGATTAATACACGAAATCACATACTCCCGAAACCTGACAGCTGCATATTCCAGTCATTTGATGAAGAATTGTATCTTCAGTGGCTTTGTAAAAGTTAATTGCTTATCTTGGCCAAAGGAGTCGGGACCCTAAAATAGTTAAATAATAGACCTTTCCCAACCTTAATTACAATGGTTACTCAAAATTTAACTTTGGTCTGTATCATAAAGTCAGCAGTTTTCATTGCCAGCTTAGATCAGCTCAGGATTGAACGTTGTTTTTAATCATGGAAGTAAAAAAGTGTTCTTTCCTACATGTCTGTTCATAGAAATCACAAGGCTTTTATGCAGATTTCAAGCTCAATACACATAGAAATGCAATGTAAGGAAAATAAAAACTGAACTCTTGTGACAGCAAATGCCACACCAGCAAACTTCAGGTCAAACTTGAGATTATCTCAGCCATTGTCAGATTTGACTCTTTGCTGTCCTCGCTTCACATCTAAACCATCACTGAATCCTGCCATATCTCTTTTTTTAAGCACCCTTCTTGCTACAATTTAATTCCTTAGCTCTCTTTTTTTTTTTAAACTGACATTTTCTTGCATCGAAAGAAGCAACTTCATGTGTTCTGGTCACCTCCTTTCTCACCCAGACCTTCTCTTCCGTGCAACATAAGTGAAAAATCTCTCCTGCTCTCCTGAGCTGTAGCAATCCCCGTGTCTGCACATTTTTGCATCCTGACCTATTCATTTCTTTCCAAGTTGCCTGTTAGATTTTTCATAGCAGAAAGTGAATGCCACAAAATAATGCCAGTGCTGACCGCGCTGGGAGGGCAGTTATACATGTTGGAGTTTGCCCTCAAAACACTCCTGTCTCTGCTTCCAGCTTCTTTCCTCACTCTTTGTTTCTGCTGCTTGTTTTGTCCCACCAGTGCTCGTTGAGAAGGTAGATACTCCTGAGCATTATCTGGGGCTTCTGAGCATTCGTAGAACAGAAAAGCAGCTTAAACCTTCAATATACACTGGGTTTTTCCATGCTATTTTCATTTTCTCTTCAATATTTTCCTGCTTTTTCCCCTCATACCCATTTTTACATTCAAATCCTCCAGTGTCCTTTTCTAGTTTTTACCATCGAGTCCTCTTCCATGCTGCCTTAATGCCTGCAGCAATCCTTGCTTCTCTGTGTGCGTGGCAAACAACTGCTGGTGATGAATTTGAAGCTGCTCTGTAATTATTTATGAAAACTGTGTGCTGTCCTCATTACTCAGATGTTTTCCATGTGACTTTATTTGGCTTAACACAGCAGGAGACTTTGGAGAAACAGGCAGGAACAGAAAGGATCCCTGGCAAAGGCAGCCACCCTAAAATGGCTGCGTTCGTCCACGTTTCTCAGGGGGACGGATGCCACAGGCTTCAGCTCGGCTAGCCAGGGACTCCCAGGGCTCCCGGGGGAATCAAGCGAAGCTACCTACAGAGAAAATTATGATCTTCCGCACTATCACTATGCAGAGAAGAGACCGGCAGGAGGAATGAGATCATTAGCTGTCCTTCCTGCAGACAGCCTACGGACCAGGGCAACTGATATGAATCGTATTTCCGTGCTAAATGATAGCAGGTAGATAGTTAAATGACAGCATTTAATTGCTTGTGTGATTGCAAGAGTACCAAGGTTTTATACATCAATGAGATTATAGTTTTCCTAGGAATAGACTTAAATAAGAGGGTTTTTTTCTTAAGAAACGGTAACAGTTTTTGAGTGCAAGATAATATGATGGTGCAGTTACATTAACCTTTTACACAGCCTAAGACTGGGTGAGAGAGCATGACAGGGCTACACAGAGGTCGGCAACAAGGTTCAAAACAAAGTTTGTGTTTTTCTTTAAAGGTGTGAGGGAAAACAAAGGAAGGTCAAAAGAGGTTTTGTCCCTCTTCTGTTTCTTCATGGTAGTTCCTGTGAAGGAGGACGTCACCAAAAACATAAGAGTACCAAAGACTCACAGAGAAGCCTGAGAGTGTATTGGAATATAGGCAGGAAGACTTGACTTTGTGGCTTTAAGAACATCAGGGAAATTTTAAATTAAACAATTTTAAAATGGTCACTTGGTGACAGTAAAGTAAAATTGAATGTGTTGTCCACCCAGATGGTGAGAAAGCCATTTTGAAAAATCATCTTGATCAAAATCCACCAGCACAATGGGGCTCATCAGACCCTTCCAGGACAAGCAAAGATCCTATAGAAGACATCAACTCTCCAGAACAGTAAGTATACACCATTACATACCGGCGGAGGTGGAGGCACTCCTGCTCTCTCAGGTATGCATGGGCTTGCGCACACTCTCTTTCTACTGTTTTAGCTATAAATTCCATACTGGACGCCAGCTGCCTTGCTGATCAAACATTAATTTACATGATTACATTTCACAAAACCTATATTTCTCTTTCATGCATTTTTATGGGAAGACCTTCACTGTAAACCCTTTCAGCCTGCCCCAGCTACAGAGAGAGCCTGGACCATCAGTGACAGAAGATGTGAATGGCACCTCCTGAAGCACAAGTGGGCAACAACGTTGTACTGTGATGCCTCTCTCCCACCAGCTCACCATCCCCACCAGATTTAGAGTATATCAGGGGCACTAGATTCTAAGGTGCCCCAAAGACAAATTAACATACTTCTTTTGTCTTGTCAGAAACATCCATAACATGATGTTTCAAGTTTCTGTGGAGAGTTACAGGACAAGCTGTGCCCAACCACCAATGTACATTAAGGAGAGAAGAGGATGTACATATGTGCACCCTCATGTTATGACTGTTGTCAACAGTCCAAGTCCTTCCACACAATGGCCAGAGGGGTTCATGGTGTACACAGCCATTTTGTTCTCTTTCAGTCTTAAGCCAGATGAGAAATAAAAAATCTTAGGGCTTTTCAACGTTACCATAGCAGCTGGACCCAAGTTTTGGCATAGGAAAGCCTGCACCAAGTAGTTTCCCTTAGAAACAATGCTGTGGCTACAAGGAGAGGATGGCACAAAGCACTTGTGAGATTCATGGAGGGGAAAGATTCTTATAGTATCATCTTTTCTCCCCAGGAACCTATACAATACACTCATGTACCCTCTACCAGCTCAGCAGGGCCTGCTGTGGGGCAGAGCTCGGGGAAGTGCCATGCTTGCTTGTCGTTTCCCCACGGCAGTGTAGTTACACGGGCACCACTTCATCAGGATCTGAGCTAAGAGCTGTCAGCCTCCTGCTTTGTACACAGGCAGCTTAAAAGCTTATTTAAAAACAGAATAAATTAGACAAACTACTAGACTGAGTCAGATGTTTCATCAGTGACAGCAAACCTGATTTCAGATAGCAGTTACTGCCTTGTTCTACCTGGTGCAGGAAAACACCTGGATTTCTAAGTCTGCCCTTGCACTCAAAAAGAACCCCAACCCAAACCTGCACAGGGGTTAATCCACGCACACATATGCACCAAAAAAAGCTCCCAGTACCTGAAATATCTGGTTATTTCACAAAAGCAGGGCTCTCGCTGAGAAAGCTCTCATGACTTTATGGGGTCAGCAGAGTGCTTTAATGCATAGCTATTAGAGGCCTGTCTTTTTCCAGCACCATTTGTCAGAAATAATGTAGTGTGAATGCAGCCCCATCTGCACGTGGCCCTCTTACATCAAGAGAGATGCTAAGAAAAACACAGACACTGAGATAATCCAGTTCTTCCGATACAGATTTAATACAGGGGGGAAAAAAAAAACATTTGGTGATGAGAGAACCCCCTCTAGGCTAGCGGTAACTGATGAGAAGACTAAGATTTCCTGCGGGTCACTACAAATCTGAACAGTCACTGACATTTATGGAAAGCAATTAATAAAGCTCTATTAAATCAAAACAGCATTATTCAGCACTTGCACAGCTGCGACTGTGCCAGGTCCAAGGGTCAATGTCTTCCCTGAGGATACGTTGACAGTTTGGGTACCAGAGCCACACCGCCCAGGCACAGTGGACCTTCCACAGAGTAGCAACGTAGCAGTCTTCAGGACTAGGGTTTTGTGATTCCCTCAAGAGATTGCCTCTTTCCAAACTTTGTGCCTTTTAAGAATATCCTTCCTCATGCATGTGCTTTTTTTCAGCTTGTCTGGTAGCACTTCTGGCCTTCCATGGTTAGTAAATGTATCATTTTTGTCAAAAAAAACCCAAACAAAAAAACACCACGTTAAAGACAAGCTGTAGTTTGTGCCTTCTCTTTCTCATTTTGTTGCATACATAGGGCATCTGATAGAGAGGTAGTCACATAGTCTGCTGAAGCTATTCCTTATTCAAGAACAGAAATCTCAAGGACATTACTCTGAAAAATATTTCCTCTTTGCCACAAACCTATGAAAGGAGGACATTAAGATAATAATTTGCCTGCAGAAATATTAACTGTTCATTGGGTATGGCAAAAAGAAGCACCTCAGCTTCCTGTTATTGACAGCACTCCAGAGAGCTGACATCTTCCAGCACAAAAGTTCTTGTGGAGAGCAGAAAAGAGTTTGATTTGGGATTTTTTCATTCTTTCTTACACTGGTGCTACATTTACTAACTGCAAGTGTGATCCCCCATCCTTCAGCTGTGTCCCAAGTGAAGGCACAGCAGTACGCTTGCACTTTAGGCAGCCGTCACCCACTTTTTGCTCGTCATGTCTGATGGTCCGACTGGGCATGGCAAATTTTATGTGACACTATGAATAACCTACAAGGTCCTACCCATCAGGAAAGTTGTTTCACATTTGTCTCTGGGGTGTTGTTTATGGCATCTCAATCAGAATGTGAAAAACATTTGTTCAGTGCTTGGCTCAGATTTAAAACCCTGCACCTAAAGAAAATGCAGTCTGTAGGACTGCAGAGCAGCCTTAAAGCATGAGTGTAGATGATTTAAAGTTCCCTTTGCCTCTTACTCCCTTTCCTGATGGGTAAGACCTGGTAGGTTATTCATAGTGTCAGAGAGAAAGCTGGCTGCTTTCTCTCCTGTTCACACTGGGTACACACAGCATGTGAATTAACACTTCCAATTGTAGGCAAAGCAGTGCTGGTGCACAGGCTCAAGCCCAGCGCTATGATTTTCCAGGGTGTTTATTAGCATATGCCCTTGCACAGCTGCATCAGCTTGTGCTTCCCCAGGTGATGCTCAGGCGCGGTCTGGTATGCAGAAGCCCTGTTTGGGGGGAGCTTAGCGGCATGGGTGGAAGCTGCACCATGCCAGTTCATCTCAGGCCCAGAGAGCAGCCTGAACTAGTTTATAACGGATATAACAGTTCGTTTCCCAGTAGGCTGGCGTGTCTCTCATGCAAAGGCAACTCCTTCCTCATCCTTGGGTGTGTGACCTGCTGGGGAAGATGGGTGTAGCTTATCTGGACGCGCTACTTCCGTATCACTTTCATCAGTGCAGTGTGCTGAGATATTAATCAGGACGCTATTTGTATTCCAGCCTGATAGTTACCTGCTTATTTATCTAAAGATCGCACCAGTCAGCTTATCTGCATGATGGCCACACTAACACATTCAAAGGGATAATCTGCCGTGACCCTTAAAGACATTCTTCTACGCAGCTTCATTCCTGCATGTTGTCTCATCTCATCGGTGACCTACATTCGGTGAATTAGTTTTTGACACCATTAAAATTTATACTGTTCTCATTTTAACAGCAACAATACGTAGCAGTCTTCCAGATCTCTGAGTAAAGGTGATGATAGATTTCTGCAGGACCCCACCAAAACCTGCCATTTTGATACACTACTTCCTATATGTGCTTGTTTTTGTAACCTTCAAAGCAGCTAATCACTGTGTAACCTTTATAACAGAAACTAACTTGATATCTTTTGAGCTAGAGCACTGCTTTTGGCAGCACTTAAAAGACAGTCAAATACCCTGCCAGAGCCAGTGATGTCAATTTTAGTAACCAAAATACTCATCAAAAAAGTTGGTTACGACTGGATTATTGCATTACAGCCATATGCCTTGGCATGAACAAGTCTCCTTTATTCAGTTTCTTCACTGACAGTGGTTCATATTAGTCTATCTATGATCCTACTTAAATCTGTTGTTAAAAAAAGGTGGATTTAGAATGGTTAGTTTACTTGCTAGTACATCTTGATTTATTACAGTCTTTTAGAACTTCTCCAGCTGCTCAGTTGTTAAAAATCAACATTTATGAGCTGAAGGATCAATTGAAATGATCTCTGAATGCTTAGACACAGTTTACATGGTCCTGCATATCTTCAGGTGTTTAACTGTAGCAGCAGTTGTTCCAGTCCCTCCACTTACCAGTGGATCTCACCAGTGGTTTTGTAGAGCAGAACCAAATTATTTTTCAGATGCTTCTGCCCGCTTTGTAGCATTGTGCATTCCCATGTGCATCGCATTATCTTCCTATGTGCGTTGACACTGGAAGGCAAGCTTTTACTTGACTTTATTTATCCCTAATAAATGGCTTTTCTGTACACAGCTGAGGGTACATGCCCTATTCTAACTCAGTACCCTGAGAAGTGCCTGCTCCGTGTGTGGCAACACCTTTCGTTCCCATCTCCTTCAGCAGCTGTAGAAAACCACTAATACTAACCACTCCCTCCCCAACATACTTGACCATATGCTTTGCCATATCTATATTGTATGGACAACTTGAAACCAATTGTATGCCATCGTCCTGAAAAGCATTGACAACATGCAGCAGAGAAGGAGTGGGAAAAGCAGTGATATGGGAGGAGGAAAAAAAGCACACAGTGAGGCAAAGTGCAAGATTTACTTTCACCTAAGGAGAAATAGGAGTTTTGTTTGGATTTTGTTACTCATTTTGTTTTGTTTTTCCCCCAAGAGTTTTGCCTAAGCTCTTAACTGTGTGCAAGCCTCCAGGCTACAGTCCTCCGCCCCAATTCCAGGAAGCAAGTGTTCAAGTGAAAGTAAACTTTAAGTGCAGTTAAAACAAAATTTGCCACCCACTGCAGCCACCATTGGCATAGCCAAATAAACATGCTTTGTCCATGGTATGGCTAACACTTTAATGGGTGAAAAAAAATCCCATTCACTTGATTATGCAACTGGATTCCCTTGGAACAGCTTCAAAAAGCTCTTTAATGAGAAGTCTGTAACAGTTGAACAAAGTAAGCATTTCCACTGGTGGGAAAATAAGCGCGGGCGATTCTGCATTTGACCCTGCAACGAGAAGCAGAATGACAATCCGCAGTGTCAGGCTCATAAGGATTCAGCACATGGAAGCAGCGAGCCGTGCCACCTCTGCACTCCTTGGGAACAAGGCATGGCTTCATTGATACCACCAGAAAGAGCTGGGCACAGCAGCAAAATAACAATGAATGGATTTTGTTAAATCCCAGGGATGCACTGCCAGCACTAAAATGATCAACACTGCAGATTAATGTTGCATCAAACTTTTAAAGGGAGTTTGTGGGGGGGAGAAAAAAAGAGAAATATCTCCCAGCTAGGCAGACTACAACTATTTTCACCACATCTCTCTATAAACAAGCCTTAGTTTGTAGGGAAGAAACTAAAGAGAAGCAGCATCACACTTCTTTCTGTCTGAATTTGAAAGCTATACTGCTTGGTCCCTGAGCAGTGCGCTGGATGCCTTGGTAGCTGTCTCCACTTCCTAACACAAAGTGAAAAAGAAATGAAATGTCATTTGAATCAGAAAGGCTGTCCAAAGGCAAGCTTTCAAACATACACTTCTTATAAGGGCCTGTCTATACAGAGTCATTATATCGGGTAACAGGGAAATATAAATTTTAAACTCCATTGTACTGATACAATGCTTTGCATGGACATTTTTCTTCTGGAATCTCAAAGCCTGTCTTCAGCTCAGCTCTGTCACTTTAGACATCTGTCTTTTCTTTAAAGAGTCCCTCCGTATTTCAAGAGTGAAAGTCTCCAAACGCAGACGCAATCCTGGTATAATAACATCTTAATCACTGAAAACATCTCTTGCACTAACGAACCTCAACTGGATTTTGATTTTATGAAAGGTGCCAGTATATCCACAGCATGGGGGTAGAAGAGCCCTTGTCTCATGGCACTGGCCTCTCCACAGAGAGGGCTTAGTCAGGCTATCTGTGAGCACGATTTAGTATCCCTTTAAAAAAAACAAAAAACAAAACAAACAAAACAAACAAAACAAAACAAAACAAACAAAACAAACAAAAAAACAAAAACAAAGCCCTACTGTGTCAATCTGCTTGGAAAGTTGGATACAGAATGTTGGGTTCCTAAATACTGAATTTTGGTGTGGGTGGTAGGTTAGGCTGCTTTTAGAGTGCCAACTCCTCAGTCCCACAGCACTGACTGCAAGAACTTGAGAGCATCCACCGCCTCAAAAGCACAGACCTAAACTGCAAAGAGGAACTACTTGGAAAAAGCCGTCAATCCGAATTGCCTCCCTCCATGCCCCTGTGTCTGCCTTAGCTGGAGCTGCACAAATGCCACCCTTAATTCTAACACCCTTGTGCTAAGTGGTGCATGGCTTAAAATTCGTGTATGTCTACGCAGTTAGCCGGGGCTCTGCATGCAAAAGATCACTTGGCAAGGGGCGAGGGGTTGCTAAGCCAGATGCTCTCATTGCACACAACTTTTTTCTATGTCAGCAGTCTAACAGTTACTCTGAAAGTGCCTAGGAATTTCAGAAGGTTTTGGGTTGCTTAGAACGCACCCTTAGATTCTCTCATCATGTCTAGCCTGTCAGAAGAATTCTCCAAAGGGAAATAACACTGCGGTGGCAGAGCTCAACAGCAGTGAGTGTAATGCTCTTGGCATTAACCCTCTCTTACCACGGCAGCAGGCGCAGAAAATATCCTTGCAGCAACCTGCAAAACATATCAGGCACGTAATATATTACATTTTCCTCTTGGCTAACGCTCCTCTCTCTCTGTCTCTCTCCCAGCATACAGCGCCGGCTGTCTTTGCAGCTGCCCATTCTCCATCACGCCTACTTGCCATCCATAGGAGGAGTTGATGCTAGCTGTGCCAGTCCCTGCGTAAGCCCCAGCGCCAGCCCTCGGCACAGACACGTGCCGCCCTCCTTCCGAGTAATGGTTTCGGGGCTGTAGGAACGGGAGATCAGTGCTTCCTGAACTGCTTTTAAGTACTCGATGACTGGACTAAACATCTGACCTAGAACTCTGCTACAAACATATAACATTGGCTCTTACCGCAGAGGAGCTACCGCTGAGGCCGTCATCACAGGAGTGCCCGTGGAACTCGTGTGGGAAGGCAAAGGAGAAGGACACAAGGAGTTTGATCTGTAGCCTTATTCATGGAGTTTTTATTTCTTCACGTAGAAGTCACTGAAAAACGTTTCTTCCCAAATTTCTACTCACAGCAAGGAGGCTGGGAAATATGGATCTTGCAAAAAAGACACTAGGGATAAAAAAAAAAGCAACACTCAAATGTCACTGAGCTTTATGTGGCTGCTGAGAACATGCAATTCCACACTGTATCCATGTGAGGAAAACACAACGGTTGAGCTATACCATATTTATTGAAATAGATACACTCATTTTTGCAAGAGTTGTGTTAAATTGCTAGAAACATTCTGCACTGGTTAGTCTTGCTTGTTTTCATTCCAGGAGCGATGGTTCAACAGGAAAGGAGGGTTGTGAGAAATGATTCCTCAGGTGCCATTGAGACTCTGCAGTGCTGTGGGCAGGGTCACCTCCAACTTGCAGCTGTACGTGAAACCTAAGCAGAGGCTGAAGCTCCAGCTCCGAGTTGTCACCAGCTGGAGAGCTGCTGGTTGGAAGCAGAGCACTTCACCCTTCTCCAGGGATGAGGGTAGTGACTGCTGACCATCTGCAGCTTCATTTTAGCAAAGTTTCTGCACTTATTTCAGAATAAACACCACCAACAGTAATGTACTAAAACTGTCTGGAAAAGTCCTAGGGCAAATAACTCAAGGAGCTGAGGACAGATGGGTAGTAAAGTCTTAATGTCACAGGACGGATTGTTTTTCATAGTTTGTTTGAACTGCGTCACACATAATTACAATAAAATTAATTTAGTGGACGCGGGGAGGGGGGATTAGGGCACAGCACTTTGCTGCTGCAGGTGAAGCCTGCAGAGCGCATAGATGTGAACATACACTGTGTTTGCTTTGTACCTGCGTGTGTGACAGTTGTAGCGGATAATAGAGAGGATAAATCAAATTTACCAATAGAATACTTTACCTGAATCCTAAAAGGACTGTGAAAAAAGGATGTTTTTTATACTTTAGCTCCATCCCCTGAACCGAAGCAATTAGGAGGGACGATAGTGGCACATCGTCTGGACCAGCTCTGGAGCCAAACCCTCAGGCACAGGTGAGATACACAGGCAGCTTCTTTTTCCAAGGGACTGGAAATGTGGCATCTCACTGCCAGGGACGTTTGCTAAGAGTAGGGGAAAAAATATACACGAAGCACCCACTGGGCTCTCAGTTTTCTTTGACCAACGCCTGTGCACCTCAAACCAAACCTTTGGAATGACGTTTCTACAAAGGTTTATACATCAGCAATGACTGAAGCACCGCTGAAGAGGTTCGTTAGCTGAGGGACTTAACCGCAGCTTTGACAAGCTAGCATAAATCTCCATTAAAAATAAAACACACCTCATAGTGGCCAAAACCAACATGAGTATGTATCTGAATCTTAGAATCAGGAGCATCACAAAATATTTCACTTGGCACATACAGTAAGAGAGGTTATGGAAATATCTGTAGCTTTTAGAACAAAAACATGTAAGTATAAACACAGATAAAATAGAACTCATTACTCTGTTTAAGCACTAAACACTGACGTTGTCACTCAATGTGTGTTGACAGTATTCTCTTGCTTTATTAATATCATCAGGGCCTGGTTTATTTTAAAAGGAATGTTAATTTTTAAAAAGAGGAAATTACAATATTGTATATAATGTATACACAAAGATCTCTGTAGAAATATTATTCCAACTTAGCAGGAAAAAAAAATTCAGAAGTATCGGACCATTGGAGGTGAGTGTGTGTGTGTCTGTAACTTCGTGAATACTGACTGTGCGATGTTTATTAGGTTTAAACCATGCAGTACATTCTTTGTCTCAATGATACTGTAGTTTCCCCCATAACATTTTTTTTTTACTTTACTGCAGATAACAAGACCAACCAAGTGAATATAGCTATTTAATGTTTCTGTTCTTTTATACTGCAGCAAAAATGTACTGTAAATTTATGAAGAGGCTGTGCCCCAATGGCATTTTCCAATGATGTTAGTGCACAAATGCTTTAAACTAGACTGGAACTGCCAGAATAAAATGTAAATGAAGAATTTCTTGTATAACCTTATACTGCATGAGATCAATTTTTAATAAATTGTTGCAAATCTGTTTTTATGAATAAAATATATAAAACCTAGCTTTTTTGACTCAGTGCCCTATTCCCCCACAGCAAACCCATTTTTAATGTGTGTGTATACATATACAAACATACGTATATATAAAAGCCTCCCTGGAGAAGGAGGAATCCTATTACAACACCACATTGCAACAAAACGTCAAAATACACATCCTGCTAGTCGAAGGGTTCACGTCTAGAGAAAACAGACAAACTCTGCCCTGAAATACAATTACTGCAGTACTCCTGAGTGAAGTCTAAGCCCTTTTTTGAATGGAAAAATAATCAAACATATGCTCAATATTTACATTCAAACCACACTTAATACATGCACTCTTCTCTCTTGCACCACTGTGAGCATGAATTCAGGAGAAAAAGAAAGATTTTACTATTATTTCACATAAATTATTGAAGTTGAGGCGATATTCTAGTTCTGTAGTACAAACTCTGCTTCAGCAAATGTGAAGTTTCTGAGAATAATCACTGACTGTTTCATGAAGACAAACATTAAACCTCTCCATCCAATTTTACTCATGTGGTGGGTTTTGTGTCCTAAACCAGGTTGTTCTGTGTGGCAGAAAAGGAGGAGAGTGGGAATGTAGTGCCATGAGCCAGCTAGGGGAAAGTGCATTTTCGGTTGTTTGCTCTTCAGCAGAAGCATCTTCAAGCCAGCACAAAATCACAGAAAGCCCAAGATGAAGGAATTCAGAGCCACCACAAATGTGTTTTCTGTAGATTTCTGACACAGCTTAGGAGTCTTACTGAACACATGCAAAAAAGAAAATACCAGTGAGGAGTGAACAGCATGGATCTCAATGCAGAATACCAGATGGCAGGAGAAACTCAAACAGATACATTAAAGTTCTTTCAAGGAAGAAAGAAAAAAGTCTAGAATGATTCTATTGTGAAACCTATATTCAACCAGAAATTTTGGGAAGATGTGAACAACTTAGAGTTGCTCAAGAATAAGAGGAAAACAGAACAAAGCAAAACGTTGTTTTGTTGATCAAAAGAGGTCAAGAAAAAAATAAGAGGGAGATGTCAGTGGAGCAAGTTTACTCAAACTGTTGAATTTCCACAGTCACAGCAACTATGCTTCCTATAAAATCATAAAATTGCTATTGAATTCATGGAAGATTACTAATGTTGCAGCACTTCTTTCAAAATAATTAATAAAATCGAGGATGGTAAGGGAAGAGCAAAAGAGACACTTTTTCAGTTTTGTCTTTCTTTTAAATGTTATAACACCTTTTTTTAAAGGTCTATAGTCAAAACTTTTCTGGTCTTTTCAGAACCTGTTTGTTCATTACAAATCCCGGTACAGTGTGCCTCTTCTCCCCATGACTGGATTAGTGTTTCTGCCCCTTGCTGCTCAGGTTTGCTTAGCTGCTGGAAGCCAGCCCAGGAAGACCTGTCCCAGCACTTCCACAGCACCCTATGGATATCGGCAGGGATTTACTGTACTCTCATACCACAGCCCAAAGGATGGGTCAGTCTGCCCGTTCAGCAAACCGACTCTCCCTGTCACTGGCTTGTTTAATAGGGATTTTCTTCTCACTGCCTGAGAAGATTGACAGGTTTATTACAGTGGCTTAAACATCATGATTTTTATCTGAGTTCGGTTCTCGTATTTAGCGACTGCCTTTTCCATCTCTTGAGATGATGCATAGTACTTATGGCCATTGCTTTAATATGCATGAATATTATTCACGAGGGCACTTTCAAGAGCGTTCTGCCTCTTGAGCCGCTCAGGATTCTGCCAGTGCACTATTGCGCTTATCGCTCCTCACTAAACGGCATCGCAGAGGAGCATTGATGGGTCTAGGGCTGCACTGGAAGAGGTGGGGAGGAGATGTCAGGAGCTCATGTTGGGCTGCTGCCAAGGACAGCCCTGGGTGGCACTACTACTGCACCAGTGTTGCCACAGACCTCTCTTACCTGCAGACATTTTGACCCCCCAGCTTTGCAAACTGCAACTGGTTTAAATCCCCTTCCCTGGTGATGAGGTGCTGAAGCGGGCTAAGTGAAGGGAAAGAAAGAGTGAAGGGCAGGCAGGAGGAGAAAGGGGGGAGAAGCATTTCCAGTCACTGAGAATGTCCTTCACCACCCCCAAGAAAGTGGCTGCTACTGATGTCGTCAGAGTCAAGCATTGCACAAGCGTTTAAAGAAATTACTGACCTTCAGAGGTTAAATTCAATGGAGGTCGAATAGATCTGAGGACAGGAGCAGGAGGTGGTTCCAGCTGTAGGTACCAGCAGCAAGCAGCCTCTGGGCTGGCTCACTAGCAGAAGCATACCAGAAAGGAGCTGAGATGACATTGAGCTTCAGGAGAAAGGACAGACCTCTTCATGAGTCAGCACGCACAGGCTTTGACTAGAGCTGAGAATTTTTATCTCCTGACAAGAGGTTATGCAGCAGGAGCCCTGTACCCACATGCACTGGGTGCAACTTAAGCCGAGAAAAGTTTACATTTTACATTTACAACCTGCAACTGTAACGGCTTCAGGTACCATATCACGTACCGACCTACTACTGCAGTCAGGAGAGCTGCCACTGGTGGCAAACCGCCCCACGGACGTGAGGTAGCCCATTCTGGCAAGTCAGTTTGACTGAGGGACACTAAGCAAGTGCAAGCAGCCCAGCATTAATGGCCTGGAAAACACCTTACGGGCCAAGGCAGAGACACCCGTGCTACCTCCTGTTTTGGGAAATTGTCAATCATCTAAAAGCAAAGCCCGTTCTAAGGACGTATGCACACAAGCCACCCCCAGCCCCGAATTAATTCTCCTTGGCCCTGGCCCGCTCTGCCACGCAGTGCATAACCCTGAGCCTGCGCAGCTGAACGTCCCCTGATTGTCCAGGCCTAAGTTAAAAGGAGCATGAAGCAGAAATGAAAAACTGGAAAAGAGCAGGCAGGAAATACGTGCATGACTTTGTACTCATAGCGTTAAGTGCTCTGCTGCACTGTTACCCAAGTGGCTCCTACTCTGCCCTGTCTAAGGATACCCCAGTATTTCCAAACACAAGGGACCCCTGCCAGCAGACAGAGGGATGGAGACATCTGTTCTACAGGAGAGAGGAATCTCACATCCTCACCAAATAAGCTAGCTGACATAATAATTAGTCCACATTATTAAGTAGGCTATCAACTGGTGATAAAAACCAGCACAAGCCTCATAAGAAGAAAGTGTTCCTCTCCAGTATATGAACATCTCTCTTCAGGAAAGCTTTTGTTCCTGTTACTTTGGACACATCTGTACAACACAGCACCGGTACAGCTCTTGCTACCCCAGAGAACAAAACTGTTCCTCCAACCTGAGAAACCCTTCACTTTATCCCCTACTAGATCTGTGGCTGAAGAAGAAAGCCACAGACAAAATGGCAGAGATAAAAGTCAACTCTCTTGAACAGTTCAGGAGATAAAGCCAAAGGAGGAAGCAGTGTTAGGACCACCTGCCCAAAGGTGCTCTGAGGGGCACCTGCAGAGGTAGATGCCACTAAAAGACCTGCTGAGAAAAGCAAATTGCTGAGCATAGATCAGCTTCTCCTCAAGAAAGGTAAAAGGAAGCAAAGTCCTAGTTGCTCATCTTAAAGGCAGTCACACTTCCAAAGACATTGACTCTCACCATGATGCATGGTGAGTGGAGGGACACTAACAATAACGGGGTGGGGCAAGGACAGTAGCTTCACACTAGGGCTGAGGAGGAAAGGTGGTGAGGTAAAGGTTAAAGGCTTTAAGTTAACAATTCCATAAGCCCCACAACTCATCCCAGCTCTCAACACTGGAAAGAAACCCTCTTCAGTTTGCCTTGGCTTATACTTATGTCACTGGAAGACACTATTTGAGCAAAATAACAGATCTAATGGGAGAAAAGGGGAAAAAATATCAAAACAACCAACATACACATACAAGAAGATGCCTTGAGAGTCATAAAGATGCAAATGAACAAGGGACTCAGCTGCAATCACTTCCAAGAAAGACACATCAATGTCAGCATCAGATACCAGCACCCCTAGCAAAAGATAGTCACTGTCATCCCACAAAGCTAGCTGTACAAATGAAGCTGTTAAAATTGTCAGAACCAAAGCCAACATCATCACTAACTGCCATGGTGTTGCTAGAAACTAAAATGGGAGCAACTTTTCTCCAAATTTTGACCTCAGCTTCTAGTAGGCTCAAAGTTTGAAATTTAATTCAATACTTCAATAGCCTAGGCTGTTTCTAGGCTTTCGTTATTACTGGAAGGGCTGCAGGAGCGTGAAGTTTGCAAATTAATCCTTATGAAAATTTTACAGAAACTTGCTTTCACAGACACACAGAAATATCTTTTTTAACCGGACTGCCTTAGTCAGGGTGTGGGGAGAGGGCAAATTTCACTATTCTCCCTATGTATACACCTTTTACTGTTTTAGAGGCCTCCACAGAATTTCCCTTTGATATTATAGACTCTCCAACTTCAAGCTGAAAGTACAGCTGAAAATCCATCATACTGCTGTTGTAATGAGGAATATGTCTCTAATAAACGCCCCCATTCTTTGAGGACCTTTCCGTCTTTCCTCTTGCCCTCCCTCCCACAGCTAATATTCTGTATTTACTGCTTTGTTTTAGTTTTAAAACCCAAGAATTTATTTACCTAAGAATTAACTGACATTTGAACTTAAATAAGCAATTTATGATGAGAGTGAAGCTCAGCAAGTGGAAAAAATGCATGAGTTGTTCCAGCATAATCCATATAAATAAATAAGAACAGTACTTGCCACAGTTTAAAATTTTCAGAGTTATATCACAGGGACAAATGAAAATAGTTTCAAAATGAAATCAAGTAAATGTATCCCAGGTTTAATCGACCATTGAGTTAGAGGACAGAAGTCAGCTCTCGGTTATCCTTGAGCGGCTCATTCAGGTTGCCACAACCTGGGATCAAACCTGGCTGCTCCACCCGCTGGGGCCTGTTTGCTCGCTGCTTATTAAAGCTCCTCATCGCTGCAAAAAACTGGCTTGTAAGTTTTCGAAGGTGAATGCATCAACTGTGAAATTCAGACTAGCACATGTGAATTCTCCATAGACCTTTTCTTGCTTCGTGTTAGCCTGCCACTCCTCCCCATTATGCTCTTTATGATACTGCCATTTGATATAAAGCTACTCCTATTAGGGACAAGCAAAACTGTAATGAGGGTGGAAAGACATATTAAAGGCATTCATTTAATTGCCTGTGGCACAGCATCTCAGTATTAGGCATGGCGACCTGATGAATCCAAAGGCATCTCCCCCATTGAGAATTAGGTTATTTGTTTTGTCACAGGATGGGAGCAGTCATACCAGATGTCCATCCGTTCCCCTCAGCAGAAGTTTTCTTTGAGTTTTATTCAAACCTGATCCCAGGGCAGCGAGACTCACTACTCCTCTCTGCTTCCAGACCTTAACAAACTCTTTTGGCTGAGTCTTTTTAAATATACCAAGAAGGTGAAACCTCTCCTTCAGCCTCCTGTTTTACTCCACGAGCCACCTCTGTTGCTCTTTGTGTAGTTGTTACTGATGCTGGAACATCTGATATGTTCAAGTCCTTCTGAAAAGGTTGTCAGTCCTTACTTGAGAAATCATCAGGAGCAAACACTCACTTCAGGAGTCCCAAATGTGACAAAAATAGTTTCAAGAATTAAAAAGTGTCTGTTTTAATACAGCCTGCTTTCAGATAAGCTCTCTGTTTTTTCCCAGTGTATGTCAGCAATCATGTCAGCAAGCACTCACTGCCTTCTACGAAGAGAAAGTACGCACCCAGCCTTGTTTCAGACCTCGCAGGCGTGCTTGCATTATTTTTTTCATACCCCTTATTTTGTGCCTTTTTTTTTTTATGGTCATGTTGTTGATTTATTGTTTGTTTGTTTTCAAGCAAGACAGAAACAAAATGAACTTTCCCATATGGAGAACACCAACCACAGAGCGCTCACGTCTGTGCCGTACAAATGCTCGTGTATAAACTGCTTCTCCTCATCTAGCATGCAGAGTGCGTATCCCAGGCTGTACGGGTAGAAGCTTAGAGCTTCAGTCAGATAAAAGATAATAAAATGAGCTTGGGCCTCATTAACTTTTCCTGTTGATGTGAATATTAACATAGATTAAAATCCAAACTCCAAAAAGAAAACAGTCTCAGCCCTCATCACAGGAAAACTGCAAGCAATAATAAATTCCTTGAATTAATTTAGTTCATCGTACTCTAAAGCTACAGTAAGACATTCTACATAAAGGTCTTCTCCACATGGTTTTGAAAGTTTTGTAGCCAAATGCAATTTCAAGAATTAAATCTCTGGTTATGCACTTTGCTTATGGCTTTGATGAATACCCTGCTGCTCTGGCTGCATCTACAAAAAGAGTCTAGGAAGGCACTTTTCTTTCTTTCAGGACCTAGTTCAGCTTGGTATGTGTAAAAACATTTATGAACATACCAGAATTTAGACAACCTTGCTCGAATTAATTTAATGGGGTATATTCAAAATGATGAAAAGATGTTTCTCGTTAATTTCTCTCTTTCAGAATAATGCTTTCCTATTACTGATATTCAGTTCTTTTACTCCGTTCTAAATAGATGTTCTATTCCCTTCATTATGATTACATTACTGGCACTACACCAGTGATGCAAATAAGGACTCCTCAACTTATTTTTCTCCTTTTCTATTCCTATAGGGGAACAGGGTTTACAGTATACCGTTTGTACTCACGTAGAAAAAATAAGGTGAAGAAAGGAGCTGGATTTTTTTTACTTACACTACAAACTTCATGTTTATCATAGAAATTCAAAAAATGTGTTTAACACCACAACAAAGGGAAGGAGATTTTTGGAGACCATTAGTTCCTCCAAAAGTCCATTCCTGTCTTGAACTAACCATTTGGAAAGCATCACTCGCTCCCTGGGGTAGGAAGTTCATTACATGAAGAGGTCATCAGCGACCCTCATCCCAAAGCTTTATGCCATCTTTTAGCTTTGTTAATCAAAATAACCATCTTATTATTTAAAAAGTACTTTCCTCAGACTTTACCGCCTCACTTGCCTCCCTTTATGAGACGACTCTGCTACACCATGAGACTGATCTCTTCTTTCTTGACATAGCTGGCATGGTGAGATGCTGAAGTTGGTTTTACCCTCAGGCTCCCCACGCTGAATAGACAGACACCTTTGGCCAGGGGTGGATTTTATTCATTATGGAACTTCCCTCACTCTTTGGCATGCATCTGTGTATTTCTCCACTTACATGCAATGTTGTAAGCTGCACCGTGTAAACTGTGGTAGTCTAAGATAGGTGTCTGTTCCTGCATGTGACGGAGAAATTTCCTACAGGTAGCTTGCATGTCTCAGTGCATTATCCCACAAGAAGGGTAGATGCTTTTCCGGAGCATATTTACCTAATTGGCAAAGTTGTATTTGGATGTTTGTGATACATCAAGCAGCACACTGCTTTCTGTGCTGTAGTTTATATTTAATACACAGATCACTGGCTTAGCGCACGATTGATGCCTCTTTGCTGATGACAGTCTTTTGTCATGGATACCTTCATTCTGGCACTGTTCCCAATGCAATCGCTGTGGCCAGAGCTGTACTTGCCCGAAGACAGACCTTTCTGCATAAAAACATCTCACAATCTGCTAACTTGCTTTTGCACCTGTCAGGCAGTCATTTGGCTACCAATACATTACATATTATTCCTTCTTGCCCTACCTAGCATCCTCCTCTTTTTCCTTCAGTCCTGTTTGTGAGTGTTTCTGGCTTCAAACTCTAAGATGTCACCTCTGTATTTCTATGACTATTCATCTCTTTGGGTTTCTTTGGTGGCCCAAACTGCTTCTCACAACTACCAAGCGCATCTGGCCACCTAATAGTTTGCTAGAGTACTGACTGAGCCCTTCTTTTGCAGATGACATGGCATGAATCCCAAGAACAAAACCTCTCTCAAAGATATAAACCAGTAGATCAGTGTTGCTATTGCTAGCGGCGGGCTATGTTACCTGCATTTACTGACTGATGACTCTGCTATCGGGACTTACTGGGTTGTGTTTTGGGCAGCTCTGAGCTTGGTTTGGCTATGACTGCAGAATCTCTAAAGGGTTGGGAACAGCTGCTTAACCTGTTCTTTTCTTTAGCTTAAAGCTGACTCTGCCAGTGGTAAGGCTGACTCCGCAGTGGTAAGGTTTAATAGTGTACAGTAGAGGTCTAAGAAAACATAGTGGTGTGTACGTAGCTAGCTTGCCAACAACAAAGCGGCCAAACAGACTGTTTAGGAAGACACAGAGATAACACCCCTAAGCCAAGCCAGGACTGGAGGAAGGGAGCCCACTCCCACCACTGACCTCCTCCTGGTGAAGAATTTGGCTCACCAACAGCTCACCACGTACACTTTCTTCTAAAGGAAATCTGGCGCTGTTGACATTAGGGCCCAGAAGGGCACAGGAAAGATGAGAACAAAAGCCCACAAAAATGTCATGAGGTCTAATGTAACACAGAAAAAGTGAAATTTCTTTCACCTCAAGTTATTCAATTGCCTGAAAAAACATGTGTCTGTTGCTCTTCTCCCATCCCCCAGCATTAGCACCAGAGAGTGAGAGAGCATGGGCTTCACCAGCTCATGTGAGATGCAAGGTATTTTCCGTACAAACAAGTCTATATCCTCAGTTACATAAACTGAATGATTCAATGCTTCCCGAAATGGTCATAAAAAAGGCTGACAACGATGAGAAGTACTTTCCTGCCTCTGCCTCAGCACTCATCATTATTTCTAATATTTATGTTACTGTACATTCATCTTAGGTTTACTCTACTGAAGTAGACTCTTGTCTATAAGGGAGAGAAGACTGTTGCCTTATTATGATCATTTTTTAGTCAACACTCTAAACATGGGCAAGTATCTGGAAACCAAAGAGGAAAAAAAAAGAGATCTAGGGAACACACGAAGGAAGAAGAATGCTTTCCTCCTTTTTTCCCCCTGGAAGAAAAAAATTTTTACACTTGATTTTTAGATCTACCTGAGCAACAGCTCAAAAACAGTAAAAACTACAAAAAAAGAAGGCAACAGTGAATTTCCCACCAGTTGCTTACCCCTTCTCCCCCAGCTGTCAGGCTGGTCAAACCAGTCACCAGGCAGAAAACATTATTTGCAGAGGAAGAAGATTCAATATTGAACCATGGTTATTTCATATGGTTTCCCAGATGGAAAACCATAAAGCAGGGCCAGGGTTTACTGCAAAACAAAACAGAGTCTGGAGAAGAGGGAAAACATATGCACAGATGCATATATTAAAAGCAGTTTTAGAAAATCAGTTAGTCTTCAAGAAAATGATAAGGAAATATAGAATAAGTTTCCACATTTTTTCCAAACAAAGCTTTACATCAGAAACTGCTGTCTGGACATATTGACAATTTGCGTATGTACAAGCACATTGATTTTATACTGCAGAATCAAACATCCCTGCTGACAAATTCAGCACATTGAGGTCCTATGTGCAGACTTAATATAACCCATATTCATGAGCTGGTAAGAAATGTTACATAAATATTATTTTGATTTATCATGTAAGAAATTTTTGACAGGATGTTCTGGGCTCCTACATTTTTTATAAATTGTTTCTATTTTGGTAAAGCAGAAATGTGGGGTGAACAACGCCAGCAAGTAGTTATGATTTCCTGTATTGTTACTACACAGCATGCCAAGATTTATAGCTAACTTCATCAATAGCTTTCATTGTCCTGCCTTTATACATTTTTCTTACTCTGTTGCTGGTGTTTTTTTAATCATTAACTTCAAATTGACATCCTTGGGCCAATTCATTTTTAATTTAGGAGTGTGAAACAAAAATAGCTTCATGAGTCAAGAATTAAACGAATGAGAAATTAACATATGGCAAAACCCAAGCCCTTTTAGCTGTTCTCTGAATATACTACGATTTATAACGGTGAGGTTATGTGGTAAAGTTTAGAGTACAAAGCTTACTAAATAATGAATACAGTGCTTCTGTGTAATTTTGCCGGCAATAACCCCAATTAGCTTCACCTCCCCTTAACTGCAAGGACAGCTGTGGATGTTCTGCAAGTTCTCTTATCTAGATCTAAATTTTTTTGCTATCAAAACTCAACTTTGCAACCAATTTACCAGAAGTGAGCCTGGATTTGTGTCATTTCTGTTAGGTTATGCAATTAAAGAGTCATGCCCACAGTGACAGGCAGAGAAACCCCAAAAACCCAGTAAGGGAAGCAGAGCATCCTGGCATGGCTACAGCCCAGGAGACCTGTCAGATCAGCAAAGGTCCGTCTCCACCAACACAAAGGAACACAGAGGAGTGATGACAGGCACCCAAGACCCAATGTCCTAATCAGACAGAGAGAAGCACCTTCACCTGGCTGCTCCCAGGTCCATCACAGGAAGATGCTCAGCCTGCCATCCTGGCAGGAAACCCACTGAGTTTTGGTGGGAGAGGCTCTCTGGATCACCTTACAAACGGAGGGGGGTTACTGCCTTAAGGTGTGTGGGATTCCTTGTGGCATGCAAGGGAAGAGCATTTGGGGATTGTGCAAGACTTGCTACAGGAGAGGAAGGACCAGAGGCAGGGACAGCGAGGGATCAAGGTGGTTTGGGAGGAATAAGCATGGAAAAGACGACAGGAAAGGGGATAAAAGCGACTGATTGTGTGTGAACCGGTTATTGGTCAGTACCCTTCTCTGGCCATGATCGCTGCAGCCTGTCCTGTCTGCTCGTTAAACTCCATTTCTAACTATTTTCCTGGGTGAGGGGCTCTGAGCGTGTGGAGGTCCAAGTGCCAGCAGCAGGCAGCGGGGACCACGAGTCACAGAACCCCTGCATCTGTGATGCCGGCAACTGGAGGAGCCGGCACGCCTGCACGCAGGCGTGGGTGTGCGTATTGCCGGTGACCACCAGCTAACATGGAGCCAGGCTAGCTGTCGAGCAGGGTAAGAGTCCTGGGAGCCAGGTATTGCAGCAGCAGCAAGTCTGGGCCGGGCAGCGCAACGACCAGAGGGTCCGAGAGCTGGCTGCTGGCGGGACCAGGAAGCCAAAACCAGCTGCAGAAGAGGCCGTGGGGCCTGGGGACTGACCCAGGAGTCCCTTTGTGTGTGTGTGTGTGTGTGCCTGAGGCAGCTGGACACCAGAGGATCCAAGGGCCAGATTTGGCAGCTCCTAATGGTTCCTCCCCTGCTCGGAGCTGGAGGGCACAATCAACCTCCCACACCATTTCCTCAAGGAGGGCTTTAACCAGACATCCTGCTGCTACCGCAGGGTCGGAGTGCCCCGGCAGCAGCGACTGCTAGGCCGGCAGGTAGGTCGCCCGGCCGCTTGCCTGCCCTGGCCGAAGCAGTGAGATTTCTCTCTGTTGTTACTACCTGCTTTCTGGAGCCTGGTGTTCACCTAGAACGCTGGCCTCAGCTGCGGTCCCCAAAAGGCACGACTTAAGCCATCAGCCATGGTTCGGTACTCTTCGTCCTTAACCACTTAGCTGCTGCCATATGGAGAATTCACATAATTTATGTTCTTCTGCCCCTTTTCCTCCTCTGCCCCACTAACCGGCTTCCAGCCTGATTTGTTTTCCCTCCGCTGCTGAAGCCTTCTGGCAAATCACTTCAATGAACTCAAGAGATTGCTGTAACACCTGGAGAGTAATGTGCCACCAGGAGCTGCTCGCCGCTTTGCTGCCTCTGCCTGCCATGCTGATGGTGGAGAGCAGACCTCCTAGCTCAATTGTGAGACATGGATCCCTTCTTGCTTCCCAGCATCAGGAAAATCTGGGGAGACGGCACTAAGCAGAGGTAACTTTCCTCAGGGTCAGAGATCAGGTGATCAGATGATGACTATGGCTTGATCTGCCCAAAGAATATTAAGCCTGTCCTTGCTTGAAGCTCAAGACCTTTCCAGCCCCAGCACCTGGTACAACAAGTTTCTTTAGTAAGTATGAAGTAAGTATCGGCAACAAACATGTCCCAAAATGCAAGATGGATGATCTGTTCCCTGCCTGTCCCAATTTTCACTTACTTTCAAGGAGGAAAAAACGAATAGGGAATTTTTTTTTGTTAATAAAATCTAATGTGATGTCTGTATTATTACCAGAGGCATGTTATAAGGAACATAAATTAGACACCATATTTCTCATTATCTTCTGTTGTCTGGTAGCAATTTTTCTGGTTTTTTTCCAGTCACTAAGGGAATGAGAAAATTGTACCTATTCTGCTTCAGTATACCAACTTGCTACAAAAAGTTAATATTCTTAGACAGCAGGTGCTTGGAGTCTTGCCACATGAGAGAAGAAAATTGACATAGGTTTTCTGTTGTTATTACAAGCGTACTGTATATTTATAGGTCTATAAAATATCTTCACCTCTGCAACAGTCTGTCAGACAGCTGGAAGGTTTCTAAATTACATGAAAATACCAGTTTTAGGTTCTGTCACTACTGATACTTAGAGCGGCCAAATCCAGAGAACAGAGCAGAAGCCTATACCAAAAGGACGAGCCAGATGGGAGGGCTCTACATGATGGCAGACCCCACCAAGCAGGCTGGCTGCACAGTGAAAGCTGAATGAATTACTGAAGTAGTAGACATCCATTCATGTTTACTGTGGTATATGTGAGCCCAGATGTCTTCTCCTGCTGTATTTTAAAAGAACTCTTACTGCAATGGATGTAACAGCATATACGTTTAATTCCTTCAAGAGCTGATTGTGAGGAGCGCAATGGTTTCAGCTAGCTTGTTGGGGATGATGAGGAACAGCCAGACAACCTAAGGAAAAAGAAACACCAGGCGGGAGAGGGACTTAGAGGTCAATTAGTGCCTCATACCCTTTGTTTTCCAAAACATTTCCCCCCCACCAACTCACCCACCTTCAAATCAAGAAGTGTTAGCTAGCAGGAGATGCTCAGGTGATGTCTTCACCACCAACACTTTCTCCACATAATTGCAACGTTGCTGGAACTTACATGCATGAGGCTGCGTCAGCAGGGCAGGCAACTAGGCCTTAGAGTTACAAACGCTGTTTTATTTGGTTGTGTCTGCACTGTTATTTCACCAGTGACTGTGTAACAGATTGCTTGAGCCTTTAGAAAAGTAGCTTTCTGGAGGCAGCAGGCTAGCTTTTGCAAATTTTCAGAGGTCGTCTTTATTTTACATACTTTTGAAACCTGTGGTAAGAAGTGGACTATTCCCCAGTAAAACCATAGACAGAATTAGCAACAAAGAACAGAGCTCTTACCTAGAGAAAGTAACTTATTCAGTACAAGACAAAAGCTAACAGCTATAAGAAAACCAGCTGAAGGGGCTGACCGCTCAAAACGTATTTAAGGGATTTCAGTTTTCAAAACCACTTGATCCCTGGAGTAGTCTGTATTCAGACATTCAAAACAGAGGTATCTAAAAATCACCAATCATTTCTGAAAACTTAAGGCAGGAGGTTTCCCTCTCAAGAAAGAACGGATGTACTGTCTCTAGATACCTTTCTAGTTTAGGAAAATAAATTCTCTTTATATAAAGATGTTGGCAGTCCTACCTAGCTCTTATCATCTCTGTTTAGGCTTTCTAATGAGACACCACATGGTGTCTTTAACTAGGGAGTTAAAGAAAGTTTCTAGCTAAATGGCTTACTGACAAAGTTGTCTGCTTTTAAACTACACATAAAATAGGTATTTAAAAAGTCATTCAAACCTCTGGGCTCAAAGGTAAAATATATCAAAAGGAGAAAATAACCACACATATGCTAATGTCAACCATCATCAACCATTCATGAATCCCATTAAGTCTCACCCACCATCCTCTCCTGATCTATCCCACTCTTCTCACCCAGGAAATTTTGCAGCAAAACCTTCAGATGCACAAGTACAGTCCTTGGAGGATGAGCATAAAAGCTATTTCCAAGGTCAAGGTCTCTTCTGTTGAAAATACTGTGTGTCTTGGCTTCCTCCAGCTAAGCTGTGAGATGTCAGCTTTAATGCTTCAGGTAATTGCAGTTGTCACCAAATGACTCGAAAGAAAGTTGACCTTTAAGATATTTGAGAACTTTAACCACTTTGTGGAGTACTTCAGTTTGCAACAACAAGAAATTAACTCAAGGTCAACATGTAATGCAGAACATGGGGTTAATCACAACCTAACAAATGGGCTCATCCACACAAGCAAAAACAGCACATTTGGAAAAACAAGGTAACTAATGACTTTTAGAAAGGCTGAACTCTTGTATTGGGTACTGATTGGCAGAAATAGGGCTGGTTCAGTTCTGAGAGGTCTTCACTAAAAGCTTTCACCTAGAAATCTGGAAGTTAAATTGTACTTTCTGGGGGATCAAGAACAAGCTGAATGCACAAGTGGAGTTATATAAATGTGCTTTAAACAATCAGAAAGGGAGAACAGGGGACACAACAGGTCAGTATGGAAAACCTGATTCAATCCTAAAAGCCAGAGCATTTGCATCTCAGAGGACAGCAGTAGGAGCCTTGACCATGTCCTCTTTCAGCCCTGCTCCTGGCTGTATCACGCTCTCACTTTAATGCCTGAGTATGAAGAAATCCACGTAAGGGACAAATCAGCCTGATTCCCAAAGGAAATATTGCCTTTCCCAGCTGGGTAAGGAAGCTTTACCAGGGTTGGTGCTGCAGGCTGTAATCTGGATGATCTGACCCATCTGACCATCGCTAGCTAGGCTTACTTTGGCCACACCTGCTGCTATTATTATGAGGTGTATGTGCCACAAATCTTGCACTCTAGTAACGTCTGCTGCTCTCTTTTGCTGGGCCGCCACTGACAGCAGTCCCAGATGGTTCCTTAGATGGGTTGTACCATGCTCCTTGTGAAAACCACAAAGACTCTGAGTGCAAACTCTCTTCCTTTTAAAAAAGAAAAGATCCATCTTAGAGACTTCTTTTCCTGCAGCTGCTTCTCCCAGGCAAACAGGTTGCTGTCACTGATGAAAACAGCACTGGA
This sequence comes from Phaethon lepturus, assembly GCF_000687285.1. NCBI lineage: Eukaryota > Metazoa > Chordata > Aves > Phaethontiformes > Phaethontidae > Phaethon > Phaethon lepturus. The sequence goes on from NW_010509647.1 coordinate 68,014, forward strand.
CCCTAGCCCACCTCCAGGCACACTGGGTGCAACCTAGCCTAAGAAGTGACTTGAACAGGGAACACAGACCTCTGCAGTCTCTGGCCCAAACAGCCCCAAGCCTCCTAGGCAAAGACCCCAGGACAGGGGGGAGAGGTGATATCCAGAAGGGGTTTGGACTCTGCAAGCTGTGAAAAGCATCAGATCGCTGTTCACGTGTTTACCTTTCCCTCCATGATCATGCAGCCCTCCCAGCTGCGGGAGCTGTCCTGGTTTCAGCCAGGATAGAGTTGGTTTTCTTCACAGAAGCTGGAGTGAGGCTGTGTTTTGGATTTGGGATGAGAAAATGCTGATAACGTGCTGATGTTTTGAGCTGTCGCTAAGCAGTCAAGGACAGTCCAGCTTCTGTGCTGCCCTGCTGGCAAGAAGGCTGGGGGTGCACGGGGAGCTGGGAGGGGACACAGCCACGACAGCTGACCCAAACTCCCCCAAGAGACATTCCCTACCATATGACGTCATGCCCAGTACGTAAACTGGAGTTGGCCGGGGGGTGGGAATCGCTGCTCGGGGACGGGCTGTCGATCGCCGGGTGGTGAGCAATTGCTGCATTGGGCGTCACTTGTTCTTGTACATTCCTTTACCAGTATTATTATTGTTGTTGTTATCATTGTTGTTTCCTTCTCTCTGTTTTTATCTCAACCCATGAGTTTTTTCCCGGTTCTCTCCCCCATCCCAGTGAGGGAGGGGGGAGTGAGTGAGTGGCTGCGTGGTGCTTAGTTGCCGGCTGGGGCTAAACCACGACAGAAGCACAACCTACCCAGGTTCAGTTTCCCTTCCTCCCCAGAAAGAGGCCCCACCAAAGTGGCTTCCTTCATGAGTGCTGCACACGTGGAAACAGGAGGCCACTTACTGCTTAACAACACAGGTACATTCTTCTACCCATGTATAAAGAAAAACTGCTAAGGTCAGCTCTATCAAGTTTCTGACGCACACCCTGCCCCTGCTGACACCAGACTAGCCAGGCATGATTTCCATCTTCCCCACCCAGGACCTCTGCAGTCCCTCTCCATCCCTTCCCTCATCTCTGCCTAAGGGAAGGATTTCTTTTGACTGATTGTTATATTAGATACCAGTTCCCAATCCAAGTCCGAACTGGAATGGGATAGATGCCTACTGGGTATCTGAATAAATGAAAATGCTCACAAGAACATCAGGATTTTGAGATCTCTGTCTCATAAATAACAACTTATGAATGGCCTCAGGGTGCCAGCCTGCCACCTGCCTCCCCCAGGACCTGGTGTCTCAGTGGGGCAGGGCCAGCATCCCACTCTGTTTCTGTGGGTGTGAGCTGCTGTTGCAGCAGCAAAGCTTCTGCACCTCCTTCCCCAGCAGTCCCCTCAGCACTGGGAGGGAGGTAACCTCATTTCCATTGCAGCCACCACCGACTTCCTGTTGTTCTTCATTGTCACCATCACGGTCATTGCCACCACCTGTCCCTTCCTTCACCTGTCATTAAACCACAGACATGGTAAAGCAAAGGACTACATGGGCCTTACTACAGCGAAACTTGCTCATGCTGGCAGGGAGTGGACTTGCTGTCCCCGGTTTCTCTGTCCTGTCCCATAAAAAAAGGACTTAGATGGAGAAGAAGCAAGCTCCTACCCTCGCCATTGCTATCCTCTTCCCATTGTTCCCCCACAAGCAGACAGTAGCCCCATCCTCCTCTTCACACAACAGCTGAGGTGGGAAGGGACTTCTGGAGGTCACTTAGTCCAACTCCCCTGCTCAAGCAGGGCCACCTAGAGCCAGTTGCCTACGTTCATGTCCAAATGGCTTTTGAATATCTTCAAGGAGGGAGACTCCAAAACCTCCCTTGGTCCTCCTCTGTCTGTGCTCAACCACCCCCACCATAAAGAAGATTTTTCTGATGTATAAACAGAATTTCCCATATTTCAGTTTGTGCTCATTGCCTCTCATCCTTCCACCGTGAACCAGCATCCTCCCTCTGGAGATCACGTTGAGTCAAGTCCTTTGCTGTGCCAAGGGTACTTGCTTGAATGACTGCAGGGGACCGTGTCCTGCAGAGTGACAACTGCACATGGCCCCCAGCAGACTGCCGGCTGTCTCTGCCAGCGCCGCTCCTACTGCTCCCCTGCATTTTCAGCTCCTTTTAATTAGAAGAAAAAAAAACACAGTACACAGCTGCATCCCCACATCCGTTTTTCCCTTCCCCAGTTTCCTTCCTTGTCTTTTTGCCTGGATTATTCCCGCTTGGTGCCTGTTCCTGCTCTGCTACGCCTTCCTCCCTGCACCCTACCACTTGCCCCTCCCTTGCAGTCTCTTTTTCCTTAACTAGCTGCACCCTCACATCAGCCCCACCATCTCTTACCAACTGTTCAGGGCAACCAGAGGTGAACCTACTTTTATTCCCAGGCAACCTAGTTTCCTTACAAGTCTTTAGGAAATCCAAGAGGATTATACTGATCAGTCCATCCTTATCCACCTTGTTCAGACCCTTTCAGAGAAATCCGATACATTTGAGAGACAGGACTTCAGCAAAAAGTCACGTCAACATTGTCATTTTTTACTGCCTGACCGCTAATTATCTTACTTTTATAGTTCCTATTAGTATTCCCAGCACAGGTGTCAGGTTTACCAGCCTACAGTTTCCCCTCTTTCCCCTGGAAACCTCTTAAAAATTGGCATCGTGCTTATAACCTCCAACAAGCCTTATAACAGCAAACTGTTTTTAAACAAGAGGCTGCACACTGCTGCATGCAGATCAGCTCTTGCATCCTTACGTTCATTTAGAAGAGTCGAGTGAGTATCTTCCAGTCCTGGTGAGCTGGTAATACTCATTTTGGCTGTTCCTTCCATAATCTCTTCTGCCGTCACTTAAGACTGGGCAACTCAAGGTGTGACTTCTCTGTGACATGCTAATCAAAGAGGAACTCTGCTGTCAGGATCCTTTCCCCTGAAACGTCCATCCTTTTCCAGATGGTGAGAATGGGGAGCAAACACTCTGCTCTCTCACACACCTACTCCCTGCCTACTAAAAATGTATTTTTCCATGCCCATGCTCAGAAGGAAAAAATAGAAGCACTGCAATTTCAGTATATGCATTTTGTTACGAATTTATGCAACCTTCGTGCTTTCTGCTTCCCCCATCCTGAAGACCCGAAGAGCCAAGTGAGATGCTTCCAGCCGCCGCTGGCAGCTGACCCAACTGCTGAGGCACGCCAGCGTCGGGTGCTGCGATCCCCCGGTGCCGTGCAGCCCGGACTGACCGGCCCGTGTGCTGGTGCTACAGTGCAGTCAAGTACCAAAGAATAAAACTTGCCTGTTACGTAAAATACTTGTGATTTCATCGGTAGAGCAGAACATGCCTTTGTTTAGCTCTGACTCCTGCCCTGGAGGATCGCACAAATGAGATGTAAATCCGTTCCTATTCCATCAGCAAAGGAGGGTGGATCCTGCCTGGTCTCTGTTTCAGAGGACCGGCTCTCACATGCCTTTACACACTTGCATTTTAGGATGTTGGGGTGGGTTTTTTTCCCTGCCTCCCTCACGTCATTGTAGCTTACATCTCTCTCCTTCCTCAGAGGGCTGTTACAGATTTTAAAAGGCCGAGCTCCCCTCTGTTGGCTTTGACAGGAGAAAAAGCCTCCCTTCCCAAGCCGCTCACTTACAGGAAAGCCCATGCAGACTTTTTAAATATGTATCATCCCACTGCCTTTTATCGAGGAGGACTGCTGTGGATTTCATTGCTTCATTATGCAAAAAAATATATAATCAAATATTCTGCCAACCAAACTGGCTGTGAAAATGAAATGTTACAAGTGACCCAAATAAAATTTAACCGCTATGTTTCTCATTCACTTGGAGCAAAGGTACAGGCATTGCCCCATCTGACCCCTGACTACAGTTGATGGAAGCAAGATTCCTGGTGTACTTCAGCTGTTTATATATTTTTAGAGAAAAATAAAACAATTAATTTGGTGTAGAGCAATTGAGATATACGATTCTAATCTGCATTTGTACAATCTTTCAGGAAAACACTTCTTTCAGCCTAAATGGACATAGATTTGCTGCCTGGATGATAATCCTGATGCGATTTCGCACAGATTATCAAGGTCTTGGACTGTAGCATTGCTGATCGCAGAAGTGGGCTCACAGGTGATTCTGTAGCTGTCTAGGTGGTCTGTACAAGCATTTTACTTTCTTACTTCTTCATTTTTAGTAGTAACCAGACTTGTTACATATAATGCAGCAAAACAGATTAAAGAAGTAAGAATACTAAAAAATTGGTTTATGTAGTGTAAGCAGCAAGGTGGTGATGAGACCCCAGAGGAGCCTGCTGATTGATTTTGTTGTTAGAGAGCAAGACAATTTCATTGCTAAGCTCTGCTGAGGAGGGGGGAATTGCTAATGGCAGAGCAGCTCCACATAGCATCCACACTTGTGCTTAACCCTGTGCCCGGGCAAGAGTACGGGCAGTGAAGCATAGAGATACTGACGGTGTCCCCAAGACCAGCTGGTGGTTAAACTCAGCACATGCAGAACAGCCACCAGTGCCCACCCGATCCCTCCCCACACTGCTGCTGCCCTCCCCACCTGGATGGGGACCCTGTGCTCAGCTTCCCGCCAACCTGCTCCAGTCGGATTCAGGTATTTCAAAGCCTCACCTTGAGCTCATTTCTATCACCTCCAGTCCCCCCACGAGTGGAGGATTTTAGAGACGATCGCAGCCAATTCCCCACCAGCCATTAGCCTCTGTCCCCACCACGCCGTCCCCCCTTGCTCGGAAGTGCCCGGTGCCGAGCTGCTCCCGTGACTCCTCTCTCCCGTCACCAGCTGTCCCTGCAAGAGGCATGTTTCTTTCCCCACCCGGAACAGATTCTCCTTTCTCTAAACACAAGGCAAGAAGCAAAAGTGACCTCTCCTGAGCGGAGTGGAAGCGCAGCTGATGCTTTTCACCCTGCACACCCGTGACTTCAGCTTCACGTCTAACTGGCTACCAGGAACTTGCGAGCACACACCCAATCTGTCTGTTTAAGCCAAATAAAATCCACATACTTGTTTCTTCCTCCGAATGGAAACATTTTTGTATTTTCCTACAAGAAGCTGAATATTGAGGTTATGAAATAGTTAGTTAACAGTGTTTCCAGGAACACTCATTCATCTGCTGGTTTTGAAGGTGTCATGGTTTAACCTAAAAATAGGATACTCTCCTAGCAGTAAACTTTCCTTGTCACTTAATTTTGCAGTTATATTGATTTTTTTTTTTTTTAATAGTTTGGGCCACTGTTTGCATAAAAGGTGTTTTAGAAAGGTACACCATATTGGTTTTCACATTATTTGCTAATGCAGTCCCATACCAATGTCTGTTGTCTTTGCTGTCTGTCCCCTATATTAGAAAGTGACTTTAAATGACTATCCTAATTCCAGAACAAATAAGATAGTGCCAAGATGTATTCCTTCTGTCCACTCCCGCCATTCCCCAAATCACTGAATTGTCCAAATTCATCATCTTCCAAATTAAATTCTTTTCAAAATCCCATTTCACAGTTTCCATTGTGTTTCTTAGATGCATGAGTGACTTCCCAGTTGATGTTTAGGCCCAGAAAACCATTTAGCAAGAACACCCTACCCATGCTCTGTACTCCTAATAAACACATGGGTTTCCACCTGCCCTCTGGTAGCTTTACCCAGCAGATAGACAAGATTTTTCCCCTTCCAAAGCCCACAGCAGCCTCCAGAGCCTCACCAGGAAAGCAACACCTCCACAGCCACCCTGCAGCCAGGTAGCCCAACTCTGCCCGGAAAATGCCGGATAATTAGGGTTTAATTGCAGCAGCAGGTGCAGCTCATTAACCCCCAGCCGCTTGCCATCTCCCGGGGAGCAGAGGCAACACGACTTTGCCGGCGAGAGAGGACCTGTGGGGAAAGCACTGTGCACAGCTGAGCCTGGGGAGGATGTTCGAGCCACGCGTTAGGTTTTCTTGCAGCTCCATCCGTTCTCTTTGCTCTGCTCTGTCCCTCCCCGCAGCCAGGGATCCCCGGACCTGCTGGTTTCAGCTTGGTGCCCGAATCACCCTCAGGTTCTCTTCACCCCGGAGGGTGGCGGACGGGCAGGTATATTGCTGGCCAAACGCGGACAAGCCGGGGCCGGCATCCCCGCAGCCAGGCTGCCGGGCGCCTGAGCCACAGCTTCCCCTGCGCAGGGTCCGCACTGCAGCTTTAGCCCTTTCCCGATCTGCATCCCGCTGCGTTTAAGTGTCTGACGCGCTCCACGTAGCGCCCGTCCTTTGGGCACGTACACCTGGCCCTTTCTGGAGTTATCCCACACGGCAAGGGCGTTTGTCAGCAAATTCGGGTGTGTACGTAGCAAGCTGTGCTGCCAGCCTGGGCCGGGTGAACTGCCGGCCCTTAGGTTTTGTTCATCTGCTGCCATTAGCATTATTCTGCCCGTGACAGGGACAGGATATTGTCTTCTATGTTTTTGTGATCAGTCGTAGATTTTAGCTACTAACAAAACCAAGCCAGGCTGGAAAATACACTTTTTCATGTGGCTGGGAATTGAATGGAGACTAGTTGCTTAACCAGCAAGAAAGCGATTTTATTCTTTCAGGTGCTTTTTTCTTAGCCTAATTGCTAAGGTCTGTTTTATATTTTAGTTAATGTCTTTTGGTTTGTTCAGGCAGTTTTAACTTGCTGGTTCGTTCCTCTGCGGGTAGGAGGTGTCCTTTGTGAATACAATCAATCAAGTCTGTTTGTAAGTCCAACTGTAAGGAAGTCATAATTTTTATATGAAGCATCTTGTAATCACTTAGAAAATAAATATATAAAGTGATTTGAAATTGCAATCAGCTAGTCCCTCTACTGAAGCAGAATTTTGATAAAGGAACAGGGACATTGTCTGAAGGAAACTGAGGAACAGAGGTTTAGTGACACGCTGAAAATTTCTGATGGAAAAGAAGACAAATAAAGCAAAGTTGTGATCTGTATTCAATTCAGCCTAACGAAGGTCTGCATGTGTTACCCTCTACATCTCCTTCCCTCCTTAATTATCTCACCAGCTTTAGTAGCTCTCAATCTCAGGGTCACCAAAGCCACTTGCTAGTAACTTGATTGCCAATGCCGACAAAGGACTCAGAATTGTCTATTTTGATTATTGTTTCATTTTCATTCAATTCACAGCCAGTCCATAGTGAGAAGGGCTTCTTAATGTCTGCCTGATGATCTGGAAATTCACACCGGTGAGTGAAAATAGCTGCCCCTCAGAAGGAAGTACAAGTCCAGAGCTACTGGTCACTTGAGGACGCCCAAATGCCAGCGTGAGATATTTCCTCCTAAGTGCCTGTCCCAGATGTGCTCTTATTCCTCAGCCCCTTCTCCATCACCCTTAGGTGATACTTCAGCTTCCTCTGGTGAAGCTGTCTGAAAAATATTTGCTGTGCAAAGATCAAAGGGAAGCAACAATTAAAACTGGGCAAGGGCGCTGCTGAAGTTTAAAGGAGAAATGCTGGAAGACATTCAGAGAGAGAAATGTAGAGATGACGGGCATGTCATTTTGCAACATCGAAGCTCTTTCTGATGTGTGATTTCACACAGCCGTAACTGGCGGAACATTTTCAGAAGACCTTTTCAAAACAAAGTAAGTTTCCGAAATACTCCAGACTTCCTTAGGCTCAGCTCAATCAGCCTTGAGTGGGGAGATGAGAAGGGGAAGATTAAAAAAACAGTGGAACGCAGGCCAGTACCCCTCCCTTTGCTTTCCAGCTTTTCACTACCCACTTGTCAGGTCACAGCGATGCTAAGACTGCTGCTATTGCAAGCAGTCAGTTTTCCCTGGGCCCTCCCGATCTGGCTGGGATGACAGCCTTACACAACGCAGCTGCAGGAGCCTGTGAAGAAAACTCCATCGGTGCTGAATTGGCAGCTCAGCGCAGGAGGCAGAGCCGGCAGTGATTTCATTTGTCTTCCTCGCGGAGGTGCTTCCTCGCTGCAGCCACCACCGAGGTCCCTGGAAGCAGGGCTGTGAGGGAGACGTGCATGGGAGAAAGAGGAAGGTTTTACTAGCTGGCCGGTACCTAATGCTCCTGCTGAAATATTCAGGGAGACAAAAAGGTATACTCCTTCAACCGCCTCTTCTTTTTCGTTTCCTGAAACTTGATCTCAATGGTTTTCATGTGTGAGAACCTCTAGCCACCTAGTAATGCCTTTAAGATATTTAAGGTCTCATCCTCGTGACATAAACTCAAGAAGGACACTGGTAGTTTCAAGGTATTAAGGAGAAGGAGGTGGTGGGTTTGCTGCGTAGAAACGGTAATGATCTCGTTCACAAGAACTGATGATGGCCAGAGAGATGTCTTTTGATGAAAAAATGTAATACAAACAAATATCTGTAACACAACTCCAAAGAGGCTCTCAGAGTGGCTTTTAAATAATTGAAAAGGGAGTTTAGATGCTGCTGAATGGTGATGCCTTGGCTTTCAGGCTGTTTTCTGAAGTTTACTACGGACTCCAAAGACGGAGTGCATTCTAGCTTGAAAACAGAGCTGAGCGAGCATCCAGCTGCACTGGGATCAAAGTTTGTTAATATTTTAATGTCTCTAACATGATGCAGAGTGCATGAAAAGTCTAAGCCTTGGGGACCGTCTTGCTTAATTTATGTAGTGAGTTACTACCAAAAACCAAGGCTGCAGTTCTGCCTTCCTGATGGCAGATTGAATTCTGGCCATTCTCAATAGTCCAATATTGATCAGTAGAACAACCTCTTGTTCCCCTTCTACATTTTTAACAAAGAAAATAGGAAATTAATCTGGTTCAGGACAATAATAGGCAATCAGGAAAAGATGTTGGAGCTGACTATCATTAGCTATACCACTCTTCAGGCTAATGTAGAGATAAATCACATTAGCATTTGGCAAACAGAACAGTCAGGCTGGTGCTACAATAATTGCATGCATTGCTAGAAATGCAAGAAAAAGCCCTTCAAGCATTCAGTCTCCTTAAAGTCAACTCTGGTCTATTTAAAATAGATGTCTACGGAACAACCACAATCTGGTGAAAAGCAGCACTGGGAGGCGTGAACAGGTAACTAATCACAACAAAGCGTATTAGCAATGCTCTTGTGAAGGACTCGACCGTTGGACAGCAGTAGCAGCTTGGCCGTCCAACAGCAGGACACGCAGGTGGACTGGGGAGGGGAGAGACCACTCAGGGCTCTCCTTTCCCCCTAACAACCCTACATAAAAAAAGGCAAAACACTGGTCCTCCAGTTTCATGGGCAGAGGTGTTAGGACAGCAATCTTTCCAGTGAGACGGTGATGTAGCACCGATCTCTTCCCTGTGTACAAAAAAAATGGTCAGCCTTATAGCCTGCAAGCCTTAGCTCTGCAGTAAGTAGAATAAAGAGCCCAAAGCTCCAGATAGCTTTGCACACTGAAAACAACTGTGCCATCCACAACACATTTTGGCTCCCCTGATGTCCCCGCTGCCTCTTTTAATTCCATTTTGCTCAGAGCAAAATGCCAAGGTGAAACCCAGGACAAGTCTGTGGCCACTCAAATAGTAAGGCAGCTGATGAGAAGGGCTGTACCTGTCCTCCTGACGACAAACTTGCTGAAAGTCAGAGATGCCTTGGGAGGCATCCCCCCTCCAAGGCAGTCCGTATGGACCACACTGCCTTGCAATTGCTACTGCTTTCCGCCTCCCAATACACAATATTGATGTTTTCCTATATCTGACAAAGACACCTCAATACATCAGGCAGTCTTTTAGCCTGACAAATAAAGAAACAAAAATTGTGCAGTTCCATGAGTACTGGTATGACTAGGTTCTACCTCATTATAAAAGACTATATACAGCGTTACAAGTTTATGCCCTAGTTTGAAAAGACAAAAGAATTTGATGATTATGTTACAGTTTTGCTCATCCTATCCTAACATGATCCCCCAGAAGGTTTCGCTGAGAACGATGCATTATTCCGTTTGTGTCGTGAAAGACTATCACATCTCAGAGATGTTGCAACATGACATTGGTTCGCTGCTTGTAAAAGATTCCGTAGCAGCTAGACAAGCCAAGGGCTTTAGGAAAGAGAATGACACTGTGTAGGGGCCAGTTAATCCTGCGGCAACCTGGAGAGCACTGTTGCCTGATGCTTTTAAAGAAGCACCAATCATTGATCTGGGAGTGCAGTGGATCTCCCAAAATAGCCTGGTATTGACTATCCTACTGGAAAAGAGAACAGCACAGCCAAAACCCTGCAAGCATCTGGCACCAACAAGCCTCCACATATCGTGAATGCCTGCTAGCAAAGCTCCACATGGCCATTATCCTATGAAAGGTTCATTTGCATATCTGTGCCACTTGGGAAGTGAATATTGTTTATATTAGCCAACAGCTGATGGCATAAAAGAGAATGTTTGCCTGGGACATGATGTGCTTTCCGGAGCCAAGGTGAGTTGGTCGTCTGCAGACGCACTGCCATGAGACATGTCAGAATGCTTTGAGATTAGAACATGGGATCAGCATCACAGTCAAAGTCATAATTCTGGCCACTTTCAGATGCCACCCTCTTGACAAAATATTGTACATGCCTAAAAAAGGGTTTCCACCCCTCAGAATGGTGAGTGATGAGCAGCTGCAGTGCAAGGTGGGAAGATGTCTGTACGAAAAAGATCCCAAAGAAGAACAACCCCAAGCCCCTGCAGCCCACCTGTAGGAAGACTAGGCTTGTCACCAGCACTAGCTGAGGGGATGGTGTAGTACATGACTCTCAGATCCAAAAGCACATCAACCTCCATATTAACCTCTGAGCGTGCTGCACCAGCAGCGCTGTCAAGAGCTACTCCTGTCACAGGGTAACCTACATCCCGGTGACTCAGAGAGCGCATGTAGCACCTTTAGAAGAAAAGAGGGGTACAAGAGCTTCTCCAAAAGCATATGTTCACCTTTCTCCCACACCTACGCAGAAGCACAAGGTGCAGAACAAGCTACACACGCACATCATTGTCATTGCCACAGCAGGGTACGGTCTGCGCCGAGGCGGGGAGGGGGTTTGCAACCACTGAGCTCTTAGGCAAATCTCAAAACTCTGTAATGTCTTCCTTTGTTGTGGTTCTGCCACACTGAAGCTGTGCTTGGGCTGAAATCAGGCATTTTTGCCTGCTTTGGGCTGGCTCTTTGCATGTGTCTGGGATACCAGTTCTCACCCTCAGTCAAACAAGCAGCAGGGAGGAGGGATAGGGACAACTCCGGGCAACGGTTTTCTAACATTTATTTCCTTTTAGAGTCAAATCAAAACCAAACTTTCATTTGCTTCCTTGAGACATGTGGAGACAAGTGGGTACTGCTTTTTTATGTCACTTCTCTTAACGGTTAGTAGACCACATTTTTGTGTCTTATACATGATGACCAGCCAACCCTAACACCACCATAACAGAACAAGTCTCTAAGACCAGCAGCACAATCTTGCAAGCCCTTCCTTGCTTTTGGAGAACATCTTTTAGCCACTTTATAGTGAGTGAGCTGTGGAGGACCAAGGAGACGTTTCCAACTTCATTTGTTTTTTAAAAGGTCTTCCTGGCTAAGAGTGCTGCCATGGAAAAAAACCCACAAGTCACTGCACGGCTCAGTAACTCAGCAGGATACAATAATTCCCTCCTATGTTATGCCAAAAGGACAAGCTGAACAGACAGCACTTTCTTCGGGATTAAAAAATCAATGATTTGTTTGCTTTTAAATCTGTAAAATCCTATGGAGACCTTTTCCTCTCCGCTAATTTTGTTGGCAAGGTCAACTGGAAAAGGTTTCCGGCACCTGTCACATCTGTTGGGAGGCCTTCCACACAGTGTGAACACCCCTCTGCTAAGGTGGCTGGAAAGGCTCTCACTGAACCACAGAAGTCAATCCCTAACCTCCTCTATTTTTACTGAGTCAATAAAGGAAATTCTCACCACTGTGACTGACTGATTCTTTGACAGACCTGCAAAGACGCAGGAGGTATAATATCAGCTGCTGCGGAGACTTCCCAAACATATGCTGCCAGTACCTTCGGTCTCGGGTTGCCGCTACCCTGTTATTTTAGTATTAGGTTTATCCTTTAACAGCAAGTGCTAATCGTTCCACACCACGCAGCGATTCTGAGGCCCCTGACACTTGTCACTGCAGACCAAAACGGTGTTAGAAAAATCAATTTATCACTTAAATGAGGAAAGGGTAAAACAGTCCAAAGGCAAGAAGCCGCACTCTGCCACAAATACCCAGAAAACAGCATTAAAGTCACATGGTGTGCCTTAAATGCTTCAAATAAGAAAATTTTGACTTGTTTCAAAACAAAATAAAAAAAATTGCCAGAACTTTAAATAAGCAGTTTGGTTTACTAGGCACTCCCAGACAAATATTAATATATGAAAAGGTGCAAAAAGAGTAATAAATGCTGCTTTATTGGCAGAAATATTGTAGAGCTGGGGAAGAGGCAATACGTTTGATGAAAGGAAAGGTACAGCTGCCATGAAAGAGACACTTAACTACAGCAGGACTCTTCAGACTGGAAAAAAAATCCATGGGTGGGGAACATGCTAAAGGTCTATAAAATCAGGAATGACATGGAGACAGAGAAAAACAACTAATCCTTTTCTTTTCTAGTACAATGACAAGCAGGCGTTAAACATTCCAAACAAACAAGAGATGATGCTTCTTATTGGCACAGGGTTAACCTGGAGAATTCTTTCCCACTAGTCACTGGGGGAATTATGGGTTTGCATGGATTCAAAAAGCAATTGGACAAACCCATGGAAGGAAAAAGAAATTAATTAATAGCTAATAGGCACAAGGATGCTTCCTTTGGTTTAAGATGTTCCTGAAATTTAAGTCAGTGGAGTTTGGGAGAGTTTCAACATATGAAAATATGACAACATGACAACAATATGACAACTTCAACAAATTAAAGCAAGAAAATTACAGTATTTTATATCTTCTTCGGAAAAAGATGTTGGGGTGAAAAAGAATGTATATAACAGACAATAAGATTCTCTGTAATTAGGAGGTGCTCATCATTTTGATGCTCATCCCAGAGTCCTGACGGAAACATAGCACCCATTTGTAAAAAAGGTAGCAAGGAGGACCCATCAGCCTCACCTCTGTGCCTGGGAAGATTATAGGACAGATCCTCCTAGAAGCTATACTAAGGCACATGGAGGACAGGGAGGTGATTTGAAACAGCCAGCACGGCTTCATGAAGGGCAAGTCCTGCCTCACCAACCTAGTGGCCTTCTATGATGGAGTGACCACATCAGGGGACAAGGGAAGAGCTACCGGTATCATGTGTCTGGATTTCTGTAAGGCCTTTGACATGCTCCCCCACAACATCCTTCCCTCTAAATTGGAGAGATATGGATTTGATGGGTGGACAGTTTGGTGGATGAGGAATTGGTTAGATGGTTGTATCCAGAGGGTAGTGGTCAACGGCTCAATGTCCAGATGGAGATTGGTGACGAGCAGTGTCCCTCAGGGGTCTGTATTGGGACCAGTACTCTTTAATGTCTTCATCAATGACATAGTGGGATTGAGTGCACCCTCAGAAAGTTTGCAGATGACACCAACCTGAGTAGTGTGGTTGACGTGCCTGAGGGATGGGATGTCATCCAGAGAGACCTGGACAAGCTCAAGGAATGGGCCTGTGTTGAGGGGACCTCAACAAGTTCAACTTCATGGACCTCATGAGGTCCAATAAGGTCAAGTGCAGAGTCCTGCACCTGGGTCAGGGCAACCCCTGGTATCAGTACAGGCTGGGGGATGAAGGGATTGAGAGCAGCCCTGCGGAAAAGGACTTGGGGGTGCTGGTGGATGAAAAGCTGGACGTGAGGAGGCAACGTGCACTCGCAGTCCAGAAGGACAACTGTATCCTGGGCTGCACCCAAAGAAGCATGGCCAGCAGGTCGAGGGAGGGTATTCTACTCCTCTACTCCGCTCTGGCGAGACCCCACCCAGAGTCCTGCATCCAGCTCTGGAGCCCTCAGCACATGAACGACATGGACCTGTTGGAGAGGGTCCAGAGGAGGATCATCAAAATGATCTGAGGGATGGAACACCTCTCCTCTGAGGACAGACTGAGAGAGTTGGGGTTGTTCAGCCTGGAGAGGAGAAGGCTCTGGGGAGACCTGACTGCAGCCTTTCAGTGCTTAAAGGGCACTTCTGAGAAAGATGGGGACAGACCTTTTAGCGGGGCCTGTAGCGATAGGACAAGGGGTAATGGTTTTAAACTAAAAGAGGGTAGATTTAGCCTAGATATAAGGAAGAAATTTTTAACAATGAAGGTGGTGAAACCCTGGCACAGGTTGCCCAGAGAGGTGGCAGATGCCCCATCCCTGGAAACCTTCAAGGTCAGGTTGGACAGGGCTCTGAGCAACTTGATCTAGTTGAAGGTGTCCCTGCTCATGGCAGGGGGGTTGGACTAGATGACCTTTAAAGGTCCCTTCCAAGCCAAAGTATTCTATGATTATATAATTTCCTGAAGTTGTACAGAGAGTTTCCCAACTGCAGGACCAAAATAGAAAAAAGAATGTTTTCAAAATCAGCATTTCATGATGAGAGATGCTTGTCAGTGAAATACTGCATTTAAATAACTCAGAGGAGTTCAAATACCTGCCTTTTTATATATTTGTAATTTATTTTGAATTTTCAGGTATACACAGGAGGTGCTGGAGACATGCACTTATCCTTTTTCCTATATTGCCACCTGGTGGTCCTAGGCATATGGAAATGGTAAACTCTGATTTTTCAGTAAAATGAGCACAGTTTAAGCATTTTAAACAACATTTATTTTCATCTGAGATCGAAGACAAGTACTTTTTTAACACAGAACATGCAGGGGTAAGGGATGTTTGGTTTTACCACCAATATGATAGTTCCTGTATGTAGTGTCTCAGCTCTTGAGTATCTAAATAAATGGCTGCACTGGCCACAGGGAAATGGCTAATGTGGACTGCAGCTCTGCTGTGGGCTCCGGACGCCCACTTGGGCTGGGTGCCATGCTCCTCGCACTCAGCCAGAGAGCAGAGCTTCCAGCCTGAGCCAAACCATCATCTCTTTCTCCTGCCCTTTCTACCTCACCAGTGGTGGCAACACAGTGCAAGGATATTTAACTAGTATGAAAGGGGCTCTTTGGTTCCCAGAAGCAGCATAGCCACGTGGTTGGAGTGATGCCCAAGTTCACATCTCACAGAGATGTCGGAGTACATTGCACAGTGGGTACAGGGAAGGTGTTAAAATCTGCAGCCCTCAGTCTCAGGCTTGCATTGCCACCACACACAGTCAAATGCACACAAAAGAATATTGTAGGAAGGGACATTATAAGGCTAGTTTAAAGATTAAATCATTACAGACTTGGACTTCATAGGGGGAGAAACTGTACAATAGAATTTAGACTGGTCTATTGTAACGAGACCATGTGTACTGGTCCAGTTTTGGGTCCCCCAAGACAGAAAAGATGTTGTTAAAGTAGAGCAAGTGCAGCAGAGGGCCACCAAGGTGGTGAGGGAGCCGGAGAGGTTGCCCTGTGAGGGAAGGCAGAGGAACGGAGCTGGAGGAAGAGAGGGCTCTGGGGGCACCTGGTAGCAGCCTTCTGATACCTAGGAGGAGGCCGTGAAGAAGATGGAGCCCAGCTCTTCACAGAGGTGAGTTGCAGGAAGATGAGAGAGATGGCATAAGCTGAAACAAGAGAGGTTCAGAGCTGATGTAAGAAGAAACATTTTCACCATGAAGACAGTCAGCAGTGAAACAGGTTATTCAGAGAGGCTGCACAGTCTCCATCTTTCCAGATTTTCAAGACCAGACTGGATGAAGCAGCCTGGTCTTATCTCATAGCTGACCCTGCCTGGAGCAGAAGTTTGGACTAGATACTTCCTGAGCTCCCTTCCAATTTTAATAATCCCATGTTCCTATTGCTCTGTGAACCACAATCTGGTTTTATTTCAGTTAACAAAAGTTCTGTGCTAACAATTTTCAGTACTACTAACCTACAGAAATACACTCTTGAGCAATTAATGGGAATTGCAGAATTTCATATCCCAGACATAACTCCTGATTTGAGATATGATAATATTTTTTGCATGATAAAACATTCACAAATTCTTTTGATGGGTAGAAGAACTTGAAGCTGTCCTTTGCCTAGTAGTAGTTAACCAAAACTAGCATCTGCACCGTTTTATTGGCTTTACCAGACTACCTTTTGTGTAGCTATAGGGGCAGTCTACCAGCCTGCATCAATGCTCACCAGCTGTAGAGGGGCTCCCACCTCAACTAATCCCAGTGGTCTTAGTGAACTGGAACCAAAGGCACAGCAACATTTGTGATATAGAGAGTCTGTATACACACACACCAAATAAGCAGAACTTTGACCACAGCACCCATGGTAGGTTCCTACGTCGCATCTTAGTGCTTGTGTAGGTCAGACAGACCCATGCTGCAGACCCATGCAGACCAATCTAGGGGCATCTCAGGTGCTTCCCTGCACTGTAGCTTTTTCAACCTCCCTGGCTGAACTTCTTCTGCAGAGAAAGAGAAATGTGTGGTGCAGCTCGGTGCTCTCTGCAGACAGTGGTGAAGACTTGTAGCATCCAGAGAATCAATAGGCGACTGCCCCATATAGGACTGCTTGCCATGTCAAAGCAAAGAGCTTAAACAGCAGAAAGCTCTTATGCTCTAAAAAGAGTGTCTGTGGAGTACAGCTATTGTCTCTGAGAGGTACAACTTTACATGAAAACTCCTAGGATAGAGACTCTCCAAGATTATGAAATGGAAATGCAAACGTAACGATAGCTTTCTCGCTAGGAAGCACTAGGAGAGCTTCCCTTGGGGAGACGGCAGTCAATTCATTTTTGTAGAGGAGAAAATTCCCCCCCCAGTGGCAGATAGACTACTTATGCTTTAGCAAGGGAGGGAGAACGTGCTGCTCACACACATGCCAGTAATTTGCTGTCAGGGAAAAAGGAGGTAATGAGACTGGACAGCCCGTGTAAATACCAAAAGCCCAAAACCCAGCAAAGGAAGAATCAGACAGAGACACATAGAAAGCAGAAAATACCAAGAGGATGTTATACTTGGTATGTATAAATTTTCTTAGGATCATGTATTAAAAAGCATAGGATTATCTTACAAGAGCAATAGGGAGAGAGAAGAGGATGTTGAGAAAATAAGGATTGATAGTAGGAAGATTTAGAGGCTTGCAAGAATGGAGAAGGGACTAAGGCAGCAAAATGCCTTCTTAGAAGAAGAGTGGGTGAGTAAAGAGTGAAAAGGCTTAGAAAAAAACCTACAAGATCAGGCATCCCTGGTTGCACAAGCTCTTGATTCAAAGGAAAATAGTTCTTCTGCAGTAAAAATTCTGGTTGCTTCATGCCTTGTTATTTCAGTTGGGATCAGCTGGAGTCTATATAAGGGTGACAGTACCATAACACGGCAATTACCTCAGGCATAACACCTCCTCTCCTCCGTCTGTACAGCAGTAATGTTGGCTGAATCACGCAAACACCAGTTACATGGAGCAGCTCTCTTAGAGGACTTCAAGTCCAGGGCATGCCTGGCTGTTACAGCTATCCCGGGGTACTGGAGCTAGCCCCGTTATTATGGTACAGCACCAGGCTTTGTCACATGATCTATCCCAAATTCCTTCCAGAAAGATCAGGAGATCATTTTTAGTTTTATCACTGCATTACAGCATAGATGGGTTACCGCAGAAAATTAAACGATGATGCTAGCAAAGTTTGAAAATGCCACTGAACACAAACTATTCCAATACAGCCACCAGAGCCGGTCACACAAGGTAAGAGCAGGAGCTGTGCTTGAATGTGAGTATCAGGGACTGGCAACGGGAGCCCATCCGTGGTCCTCCAGCCTTTCTGCCAGAAAAGGCAGAAACAGGACAAGGGGAATCTGGTGGTTCACACGGGCACAAAGGCAGCCCCTGGCCGGGGAAGGGGAGTGTCTGAAGGAAGGTGCCACAACTCCACGAGGATGTGCTGCCATGCAGGGCTGGCGCACCAAGGGCTGGGAAAGTCATGGGGTAGACACGCTGCCCTCCACCTCAAAATTACCGCTGTAGACCCCAATAAAGTACTGCTGGTAGAATAGCAGTAGTAGAGCATTTGCTAAACTGCGCTCAACAACTCCCACCTCCAACAGCTTCCTAATGCACTGAAGAAAAATTCTGATTTTTGTACTGTCAGAGATTTTGTCTCATCCTTCGTACAGCTCCAGATGCTCCTTAAAACAGAGCAAGCAATATTTTTGCTGCCCATTTCAGTTATTTTAAAGTTTTATTTGCAACAGCCACTTCTTCTTTAAAGTGAGATTCATGTCTAAATGAGGACACAGCTGTTTCCTCCTCTTCCCTCATCTCTGCAATAGCTGCAATCGGCAGTGAGCCTCGGAGCATTCTCATCTCTTCCCGTTAAATATTTGGGAAAACAGAGATTACTCAGAGTTGCCAAAGTGATATTTTCAATAGCTGAGCGCTCAATAATTGACTTCCTTGAAATTTTCATCAGCTTCTAGTTACTTCTAGGTCCCAGCCCACAAGACAGACAACAGCAGAAGAATACCTTTATTTTTCTTTTTTTTTAAAGGCTTAGCATAGTGTGGAACTTGTTCCTTCTTTCCCATTTTGTAACTGAAAAAGGGGCACAATCGATAGCTCTGCCGCTGGCAGCAGTGTTTAGAGAGCCTGCCACGTGGAGCCCAGGCAGGTGTTCCTAGGGCTGAATGTCAGCATCTCTCCGCTTCCCAGTGTACACAGGAAGCTCATTTTGTCCTCCAGGTCCCAGTGCACTCCACAGCACCCTCGCTACTAAAGTCAGTGTTAGCCTTCCTTTTTGGTCCAACACAGACTTGAGGATGCCTACAATTAGTGAGATTATCCAAAGCTATCTTAAAAATAAACATTTGATTTTGGTTATGGATCTGTGATTATAAACAACGAGACCTAGGCTGTTTCTTGCTTTCTTTTTCAGAGATGCCTCTAACGTAGGACAACACAATCCTACTCCTTTAGGTCTGACTATATAAAACAGTTTGTTCATGCCCTCAGCCATGAGATCTCCTCAAAACAGCATAAAGCCAGTAAAATACTTTTGATAGTGTCCCTCCAAAATATTGATGGGATGGCTTTACCTCAAATATATCACAAGGTATTAGAATATTCTTTGCAAAACCTTAGTTTAGCCCATCAATGTTTTCATCCCCATTCTCAATGGCACTGTACCATGAGCAGGGAATTTCAGAGCACTGTGTCCATTGCCAACAACTCATTTCTTACAGTGTTATTTCAGACTACAGTTTACCACACTGTCTCCTACTGCATAATGGTTATAATCAGTAAAAATAATATTCATTTTCAGTTATTTACTTGACTAGTCTCAAGTCTTTCAAGTTTTGATCTTTAAATAACTCTAGAGCTTCACTTTCAGAAGCAGAAGATGCATAAGGGCTCTTACAGGTTCACTAAAACAAAGGAAAAAGCCTCAGAGAAACTACGAACTCTGTTCTCTGTGTCTTTCCCGCAGCTCTTTAATTTGTAAGTTTAAAGAAGTCTTTAAACATCTTTGCTCTGTGATAAAAGGGAGGTTTTTTTGTCTATGTAAAGATGCCAGAATTAAGATTTCCCCCTGCAGAAGACAACAACTCTCCTTTCTAGCGGCGCGCTTTCCAGGGGGTCGTTAACAGGAAACCTTGGAAAGGCTAATGCCACCAGCTTATTTACATTGCCTTTGACTCAGGTATGGGGAGATAAAGCAGCAGTGTAATTTACAATGATAAACACTATGGTGCGTAGCATTTGAAAGCAAATGCCACTGAGATTCAGACTGGGATGATTACAGGCTTTTGAAATATATTTATGGCTATAGTTGATGCAGAAAGATGCAACAGCTTGTATTTTAAAATGAAAAAAAAAAAATTAGAAACTTACTCACCAACTGCAGTGTAGGAAGCAATTTGCTTCCTAGAATTGAGATTTTAGGATGAAAGCTGATACGGCTATTGTGATATTTTCCAATAGCAACCATATGGACAACACAATAAACTGGTTTTAGAAATAGATGTTCTGTGTTGTTTTTCCTCTTGGTACCATGCAAGTTTTACATCTATTCGTAAAGACCATCAGAAAGAGAGACAATTAAAGCATTGATTTTTCACATAAGGGAAAAATACGAGGTGAGTGTTGGCATTTTGTCAGAGCTTTAGTTGCAGATTTGTAAGTTCGGTTTAAGTTTTTACCCCAGTCTCTTAAGAGTACACCAATCTTGTTTCTCAGTTTATGCATGTGTACGCACACCCTTATGCCTTATTTTAATCAACTGGATGATCTAGTTGAAGATGACCCTGCTCATTACATCTAGTCCAAATCCATCATCATTTAGACTAGATGACCTTAAAACGTCCTTTCCAACCCCAAGATTCTATGATTCTATGATCGTTTCAACCCAGGTCTGTCTGAAAGGTAAAAACCCACAGATTTTATAAGATTGAGATGGAAGAAAAAAATTCCATCAGCGTCTAGACAAGAAGCTGCACCTTGAGCTCACACACTGGAAATGAAAATCGACACATAACAGCTGTAAAAAGTAACTGTTCACAGGAAAACTAGCGAAAACTCACAATCTGGAAAGAGGCCAAACCTGTGGGAAACAAGGCCTCATCTGTATTGGTCGTTAGAGCAACTTTTAATTAAGCGTACGCTATTATTTAGTAGTAAGGTACATGAGCGCATGTGTCAATCAGCCCATGGTACTTCAAGAAAGTAGCACCTGAGGGCTGCAGAGGTACCAAGCAGCTCACCTGTCAGAACCTGCACAGACCCAGTTCTGCACATTTTTGATGCAAAGGTTGGTTAAAAAACCTGGACAGTAAAGTGTAAATAGCACTATGGAGAGCCTCAGTTTAGAGGGGATGCTGCATCAGCTTGGCATCCTGCTAGAGCAGAGAGGTTTAAAATAAACACACTGCCCTTGTCCAAAGTGGCAACAGAAATGAAGACAGAAACTCAGAAATATGTAATACCACTGGAGTCCGAAATTCATGCGGAGGATTAGGCTGCTGTAGGCAGGTGCATTTTGATCTGTACCATTTGCCTCCGGGCTGTCAACACTGGAAGAGCGATACCCTCGGACTGGTGGGAAAGAGCAAAGCTGGGACCATCATGATTCCAGACAGCCAGTTTTTACCTCTGACCGCTGGACATCGTCTTGCATCACAATGTTATGGGAAACGCAGTATCAGAGATAGTTTTTCACAAGGAGGGTGGTGAAACACCGGCCCAGGTTGCCCAGAGAGGTGGTGGATGCCCCATCCCTGGAAACATTCAGGGTCAGGTTGGACGGGGCTCTGAGCAACCTGCTCTAGTTGAAGATGTCCCTGCTCCTTGCAGGGGGTTTGGACTTAGATGACCCTTAAAGGTCCCTTCCAGCACAAACTACTCTATGATTCTACGATCTGTGTTGTGAAAAGTTGGAGCTTCCCGAGACTGGAGTTGGCAGGGCTTACCCTGAGAGTCTGGAAGATAAATGAGGAAAAATCAAGGAGATTGAACTAAAGCCGAGGTAAGTGCAATGTCATACAATGAAAACATCGCTATAAAGAAGCAACTTGCAAAGTATAGAGGTTAACTCCATCTTTGAAAATACACCTGAGTGCAATTAGAGTTTTCATTTAAGGCAGGCCATGGAAAATAACCACATTTTTAGAAAAAAAAAAAAAAAAAGATGGGGAGGAATGGAAAGAGGGAAAGAGGTATGGCTCTTCACAAGAGAACAGTAATGACAGAGCACCAGCAAAGCATAGAAGAAAATGTAGAAATAAAAATAGATACAAATAGCAGTTAGGTATCTTGGTAGGTAAATGGGACTGCGGACAGGTTAGGTAAATATGACTGAAACCATAATATTTTTTTTTTTTCAATGTATGAAAGAGTACATGAATGTATGCACTATTTTTAATAGTCTCTCTGAGTAAGTATATACAGAAGAAAAGCACATGGAAGAAAATAAAAGCAATAGCCATTCAGTGGACAAAAAACCCCAGTAGATTCTTTCAAATAAAAACCTCATTAGACAGGTTTTGGGATTCCAGCAGTATTTTAATGAAACCAATAAAGCAAGGATAATAAAGTAGAATTAATATAGTACATGTCTGGCAAATCCTTGCTTTTCTCCCACTTTTTATAACAAAGAAACCAAACAAAAGAGAAAACAAATTTTCTAGAGACTCTTATAAATCCTAAGGGGTAGTGTTTTGCTGTTTAAAGATCTCTCTTCTTCATTAGGCAGCCAATGCTACCCCCAAAATGATTGCTATAATTACACTGATTTTTCCTTGGTATCACACTTACATTGATATAAATAATTTTCTGATATTAGTTGAGATAATGAAACCAGTATCTGACTTGTTACCCTGATACTAATTTATGGGCTGATTTGAAAAGACTTTCGTGTATTTACCAAGAAAATAAAGGCATATGTAAAAGTCATGGCCACTAAATACATAGTAAGATGATATGTGAACAAAGATAACACCATACATAAAAAAATATTAATCATGCGTCAAGGTGTCTCTTGACAACCTCTAACTTAATTGCAAATAAAGTGTCTATTGCAAACATCTAGACTTGGGAGATCAACAGACTAATCTATGTATTTAAAGTTGGAACAATGAGGTATATTCTTCAATGCTACTGAGTCACAAAACTCCCAGGGGTAATGGAATGGATTACTAAATCATGTAATAGCTGATGTTTGTTTAATGACAGCATTTCACAAAATAAAAGAAAGGGACAACAGGACTTTTCACTTTTGCCTATAGGCAAGAGGAGCTGCATAGCAAGACATACTAGTATTGGAAAGTATTATCCAATATAATTGCAGGTAAGATACCAAATTACAGTTGTGACAGAATAGATTTCCACTTGTGGTAACTTTTTGAAGCCTCATGAATGAGAAGTTATGCCTGTCTTTTGCCAGGATACAGTCTATGGTTGTTTAAAAATTTCCAGACAAGTAAAATACACTACTCAAATGCTTAAAGCACACATGCAAGAAAAGCATGGGGTACTACAAGTAAAACATAACACAGCATCTTTATTAAGAAGTCAGGTTTTTATTCCTCTAAGTTGTTTTACAGAATGATTTTTTTAATGCTGAAAAACAGAATTGAAAATAAAAAGCTAAAATATAAAAACCTTTAAAACATAAAATATAAGTATTCTAAAGAGAGTTTGGCCCACTCTGAAAGAACTGTTCCTTACCTAAAGATGCAATACAGTAAAAAGTTACGCACAATTACAAGTATTTCTGCGCTACCAGTTT
This sequence comes from Phaethon lepturus, assembly GCF_000687285.1. Taxonomy (NCBI): domain Eukaryota; kingdom Metazoa; phylum Chordata; class Aves; order Phaethontiformes; family Phaethontidae; genus Phaethon; species Phaethon lepturus. Next base: position 91,356 of record NW_010509647.1, read on the forward strand.
GCGTAGTCAGTGGTTCTGGAATAAAAATAATTTCACTCCCAAAGTTTAACTGACTGCTAATTTGACTTTGGAATTGGAGACAGACCTGCTGAGGTCTATTATCATTCTCTATAAATTACAAGACAATCAGAGAAATAAGTTAACTGGTTCCACTTCTCACCAGAATAGACAAGGAGCACTCAAAATTCAGGAAGAGTCCAAAGGCAGTATAAAGAACGGCTGCCACCTTTCAGCTCCTACCTACTGGTATTTGTAAGCTTTTCGAGACCAAACCGTAGAGGACAGCCCTCAAGCAGATTAAGAGGTGGCTATTCTATAGCACTCTGCTCAGAAAGGGCTCACAAGTACACAGAGGAGACACCAGAAGACTTAAAGCCTAACTCAGAGACCACTTAAGCCCCAAATGACCAAGAAGCATGAGCCCAGCACTCTGCACAGCAGAAGAAAGAGGAATATAGACAGGAGAAACAAACAAGCAGGCCAGTCCAAGCATGCAGACACGAACTACTCCTGCTAAAGTAAGGCAGTCTAAGACTTGGACCAGGGCCATAATATACGTTCAGAAGGCAATTAGAAAAAGCGGTATATTTAATTCTGGTCTCCGGTTAACTGCACACGCTTAAACACACGGTGTCAGCACTGGCGGGTCAACTGAGAGTTGAGTTTAATAAGAATAAGGAGTTCAAAACAACTCAGTACTCCATCCGCAATCCCAAGCACAAAAGAACCCAAGTACTAGAAGCTTCCTACCCACCCCCGGAGTCACAGTGAACAATCTTGTTTCATTACCCTTCTCTCATTCCTCACTTCCAGGATATTCACCAACCAAAACATATAAAATACTTCATATTCCTGGAACTGTAGAATTAGAAAAATATTTGACATTTCAAACAAAAGTTGCTTTAGTAAGTTACATGTCAGATGTTTCACTTTCCACAGCAGAAAACAGAAAATTCAACAATCAAAACGGTTAAAGCTGAAATAAAATGTTCTGAATCTGTTTGGCACGGACCGGCCTGCTGTCTTTGCTAAAGAGCAAATCTGTTGACATTGAATATCTTAACACAGTGATCAGCTCCACAACTTGCAAGCTGCAACCACTCGCTGCTGTTCTGATCATTATGTCCAGCTCTGCCCGCATGATGTCTCCAACATAAACGTTTCACAGCAAGAGCATGACTTTGGCTGCAACAAAAAGAAATCCATACATAACTGCAAAATGTCAAACACAGTTGGGCATGTGAGTGTAAACATCAACATTTATATAATTAGTACTCTCTTTTTTAACACTACCAACTGAGGAAAAACTGCCTTGTGACAACCAGCAGGTATTAAGTTCTTAAAATAAGTAGGGCCATTAACAGTAATGACATTTTATCCTTTCACTCATCAATAATTTAAACAGCTATTGATTTCACGTCTTGCCACATTAAGCTGTAGGTCTAGCATCTCAATTACTGAGATATGACAGATCTCTGGCTTCTAACCTGCCATTTCCTGTCATCTGATGTTTCTTTCCAATTCACTTCAAGCACACGCAGGCCAAAGTCACCACCAACTTTCATTTCTGGTACTACCAATGCCAGTATGTGAAGGAAGGATCTAGGAGAGTGCTCCAGGTGAAACATTCAAAGTCTCTCTACAGAGTTTCTCTAGCTGTCACCACACCACCACATATAGCTTGTCATTTCTTTGGTTTCTGCTAGAAGCTGCTCTTGAAAACTTGCTGTCATCCACTCCAAAATGTTTTGGCTGATGTATATAGACAGTGATTCCTCCCCCTATCCCCCCCAGTGTTTTCTGTCATCTTATTTTATGGCTAAAGGTCTTTAAAAAAAAAACAGTTTTAAGTGGGGCCAAAGGGTAATATTTCTCAAAGCATTTGCATAGCATGAAGTATTTTGGGGTTTAAAACCCCTCCTTGGTTTTCACTGGGTTTTGTTGGGGGTTTTTTAATAAATCTAAATAACCAGTATTTTTATTTCCAGGTTTTGCTTACAGACATCTCTAGACTTTCAGGGATCATCCTTCTCCTAAAAGGATGGTAACTTTTTATACCCAAATAAAACAGTTTCATATCATTTTATACTATCAGAACAGAACACCAGCACTATTAGTCTCAAGAATAACATTTCCTTGTTCCTCACTTCAAAAGACATACCTGTTGTCCATCTCAACACACATGGTCCAATCAGCTAGTGCTGGTTCTTGCCCACTCTGCTTCCATGTGAACAAGATAATCTTCCCATTCTCTAAGCCTACTGCAACAATATACCTATCAAGAGAACAACTGCATTAGTTCTGAAAGAGGTTGCAGGAAGCAGCTTAGCGAAGTCAGCTCTAACACAAGCTAGAAAGAACTTGCAAACACGGTGTTGCATCTCACCCTTTGAGTCAATATTTACTTTTTAATGAAAAAATACTAGAATTTAATTCAAAGATTCTTCATTAAAAATGAGCAAAGCAGAAACCTGCAAAATGTATTTGGTTAGGAAATGAGTAAGGAGCTTATTACAGCATCAACCAGTCAGTATTGTTGGAACAATGAATGTATTTCAGGTGCATTAATGCCCCCTCTCCTCCTCTTTTTTTTTCTTGTTACACTGTTTGGAGAAGTCACCACACACCTGAAAAGAAGGCTAGGAAATAAAAAAGGAGAGTTAATTCAGTTCAAAGAATAGTCAAACTATTTGACAAGTAGATTTTAGGAGCTGCTTAGCCACAGGAAACTGACTAAAGTGAAAAAAAAACCCCAACTGATTTCAAATTAAACACAAAATGGCATTATAGAAAAACAACAATACCTTCCATCAGGAGTGAGCACATGGCTTATACTAACAGCAGTAACGGAATCCCCAGCATCCAGTACTGTTGAACAAGGCTTGACTGAATCCAACATATTTCCTTCAGTAGTCTCAGATAACTCACACTGGCCCCAGATAATGACCTGTAAGACAGACAATCATGCAGGAATGTTCACTTTAACCTTTTTGTAAATGCATTTACAAAAACATAAGGAGTAACTGACATTAAAATACTCCCAGGCCACAGAACAAAGTAGATGAACCCTAAAATAGTAAAAACGGTCTATCTACAAAGATTCAACTTTTTAGACAGTCTGTCTGATTCCATTAAAGATAGTGACAATAAAAATAGGTTCTGTTATAAAAGTTAAAGAAAAACTTAAGAGACCCGTAAGAGTTATGTGACATATGCTTGTCTTACTGTATGAAAAAACAAAGGACAAAAGTCCAACTGGCAGACCACGGTCTCGTACATACATATTCAAGCACTTTATTTAGGGTATGAAAGTCTCGCTGATTTCTGTGGTTAATACACACAGTAAGCTTTTTGTGTATCTATAGAATACAGGCTCATTAGAACACAGCATTTGCTAATCTAAAATACATTTAAAATAATTCTGGGCTTTTAAAAATCCTTTTATATTAATTACCTTTTTGTCCCGACTGCCAGTAATAAAATACTTGCTATCTGGTGTCCAGTCACAAGACCAAATTATTCGACTGTGAACAGCTGTATTTTTGTCTGTGTATGCACAGCAACTGAAAACTGGTCCTGGAATAAAACATATAGAGGAAAACGCTTGCTTCAACTACTCTACATATTAAAAGTAACTGTTACCCTTACTTACTCTATGTAGGAACTGCAGAAATACTCAGACATTATTCCACTCATCTTTAAAGCAACTGGGAATACTTAGCACCACATAAATATTTTTCTTCCAACACTTACCACAATGATAACTAGCACTTGTTCAAGACTGTATCAGTCAGCCCTTATAGCACTAAAACAGTAGTACAGTTTGATCTTCTACACACATATCTGTTTCAAAAGAATTTAAGTTGAAGTATAAGACCTTCAGGTTCTTTCTATACAAGTTTTTTCATAAGAACACTGACTTCAAAAGTTGTAGTATAGTGCAACGTTTACCATGTGTACACTTATCCCCAATAATTTCACTACAGTTCCTATTTACCAGTAAAGCCCCAAGAGCTCAAATCATAATGATTAATCTGTTCCCAAAAAGACAGGCTGTCATTTCAATATGCATACAATCAGGTAATAAATTTGATCAGCAGATCAGTAAATGGGAATGACTTTCTGAAGTAGAAGAGAATGTCATTTTGGAGCCCAGACTCTTAACAAACACCTCTTAGGATGCCAATACCAGTAGTTTTGCTTTACACTGATAACGATTTTCTCTGTAGACAGAGAAGTTATTGATGAACAGATGAAAAGAAGATTTCCTCTACTTCCTATGAGAATTCATACTCCTTATCCTGAAACATTGTGTAACTACTGTGGACAATATGCCAAGCTTTAGAATAGAAGTCTGAATAGAACAGAAATCTCAAGCCAGGATGCAACCGGACACTGTCTGAAAGGGCCAAAACTCACTGCCAAGTCTCTAGGAAAACTGTACAGAGGCCAGTAGTGTTTATGTGCTATTAAAGCCAACAGTGCAATGATAAACGTTTTCAGCACAAGCATCTGTTCTAGGAAACCATTAAAATGTTCAATAGCTGTCTCCTCATGATTCTACAAGGCTCAGAGTCTTAATGAGAAAGTCAACTGAATCTTTTCTATCAGCTCTTTTCCCAGACAGAGCCAGTCCTAGTCAAATTAATCAATTGTGTGGGATTATCAGAAAGCCACACCAAAGACAGAGATTAGTCCTATCAAGAGTCTCAAAGTGTCATGCCCTGCAAACAGGGACAAGGCAGCTCTATGAAGGACACACACGTAGCAATGAACCTCACAGCCTATCCTGCACAGATCAGAGATGTGGATCATCCTGGATAGAACACCAGTTTGATGTTCAGGCATTACACTCCATCACGTATACTTGATTTCAGTAAATCCGAAACATACAATCACAAGCAGAAGGCAGGAGGACAAACAGCAAACTTCATTACATCCATCAATCAAACAGCATTTAAAGCCTGATTATATTCTTCTACACATTTTAATTCCCTTTTTAGCTTTCCTATAGACCATTAATTGCACTTCTTAAAGTCACAGGAGCTTACAACACTATTAATTCTTAAATGTTGTAAGGAAAATAGCCATTAAAATATTTTACCAATTCTCTTTCAAAGATTTTTAAAGCCAGAAATATCGAACAAACCGCAAAGTCGTCAAACGTGTATATCCACTTTACATATTTTACCTGACTCTGAGTCTCGTTTCCTCCACAGTGACCAATTCCTGTCTCTAGAAACCGCTAATAAAAATTTGTCATTAGGAGAAAATGCCAGCTGAGTAACAGTCAGATTGTGAAATGACAAACTCTGCAGTTTCTTCCAAGAAGTAGTGCTCCACAAAATGATTGCTGCATGTTCTTTTTTGGAAGCCTGTATTGATGGAAAAAATATCAGTGAGAATTATGAAAGCAAATATAAAAGTCACAGGTTTCAAGATCCTAAGATGTTAGGGGACTTGTTTTAAGGCTTGCAATCAAGTTAGAATAGCTTTCCTCTGGGAAGTTTCAAGATTGTTTCACTACTCTCTACTAACGCTGACAATATACCAGTAAGAAAATGTTTTATAACTGTATTTGTTAGAATTTATCTTACTACTATCTTCAAATGAATCATACATAATTTATGAATAATAGCTTCTCTGCATTCACTCTCACCTTTGCAAGTCAACTGTCATCGATACAAAATCTTTCTCATGTAAGTGAAAGAACAGAAGTCAGCCCAAACCAGATTCTGACTCCTCCTCTGTCAGTCCTAGAAACCTGGTGGCACTTTTCACTAGATGGTGCTAGAATCTTTTCTTACCTTACATGCTGAGGCAATTACACTGTTTGCATTATTGCAAGCAACACAAAAAATTTCATATCCATGTCCATATCTGAAATAAATGTGAAAAGATATTTAACACATGACAGTCATTTTTGCAGTAGGTATCAAGGTTCTTATGTTAATTTAAATCCCTTTGCAAATATGAAAGGCACATGCCAGGAACTTCTTACCACTGTTTCAGTATTACATCCCAAATACCTCCTAATAATGTTCAGCATTCAACTGAAACAACATCTGCATAAATTCTTTCATGTTTAGGAACTGACTACAGAACAATCTCTCTAGCTCATTCCATAGCCCTAAAGCGACAGCACTGCAGAAGCTACACTAATGATTAACAAAGCAGACTAAAGCAGCTTTTCACATATTATTATTTTCCTTATTCTTATTTTAAAAGCAATTTTAACACTACCATGAAAAATCAGAAGCCACATATTTGAAGATCACCAATGAAATACACCACAAACACCCAGCCAAAGGATGCCCATTCTGTGAAATACTAAAAGAATTTCTGAATTAGAGAACAAGAATCATGTCAGAAAAGAACACTGTAAAAAAACCCAAAACTTCTAGCTTCCTCCAGAAATGCATTTTTAATCAGTCTTTGTACAAGTTCTGCTGGAATTCAAGCTCACATGTCTGGACTGGAATTTAACTAATAAGCAGAAATGCCACACAGACTAACACAAATTAAAATCAGTCAACAAAACAGACTGGAAGTAGAGTAAAATTGGAGATGCAGTCTATAAACAGTGGACAAATTCCAGCTAAATATCAGCTGCAGGATCAGGAAGGGGGAGTGCTTTGATTCCTAGCTCTGAAGAGATGGGCAGTTCTCCTAATAAACTCCTTTGGTCAGCAGTGTTGCAAAGAAGTTCTTATATGGGATCGATGTTCATGGGATTCCACTTGCAGCCAAAACAGCCATCTGTTTAAATGACAAATTACTGAATGTATCTGTTGAAAGGAGTCCAGAAGAGTCACTGCCAGGCATATCCCATAGACAGACTCCCACACTCACCTCTGAAGGTTGGGGATGCATTGCCTTTTTGTGAAGAGTAACTGTGCCTGCACCTTCAGTGGGGAGAGATACTGGTAGATGCGCTTAACTGGAATGTTAATTTGCAAATATGATTGTATCTTATAATGATGAGGGTACTACTGCGTGTCTTCCCCTCACTCTGCCACCAGCAGGAGTTTTATCACAATGCTCACTTTTAAAGCACGTTCTTGAAGACTATTTTGTAGGAAAAAACATCAAAAGTCATTATTTTAAAACTGAAAAGTATTTATTCCATTAAAAGTATAGATTTCCTGAAATTCAATGAAGGAAAAAACTTGTGGAACAACTTGGGAAAAAAGTCCTGTTACTTTGGTTTTATCTCCTAAATGTAGTATTGAAGAGCACTTGACAGAAAAATTTTGAGCTTCTGCAAGCAACTTTGTTCTTGCTAAATAGAAGCATTATAAAGTAATCTTTCTCTTTAAATTAAAATAAAACCCAAAATACTATCTTTTGCAAAGTCACATGAGCAGGACTATCATAGGTCAGACCGACAGCCTATATAGCCCAGTGCTGTCTCAGTAAAGAGAATAAAGTTAGTGGCAACAGGAGATGCTGGCCACAAGAGTTGCATGTGCCTTGGAAGTACAGAAGCTCCAGTACAACCCCTTCCCCTGCCCCCATACACACAATCTGAACCCTTCATTATGTAGTACAACATGAAAAACAGGTTCACAATGGAGAGAAGCATGAATGAATAATGAAATGATATTTCAACCACAAGCGATTTTGCCTTAGCAACGTGGAATTCATATAGCATTTTTTTCTGCACAGATAAACTCACTGGACTCTCAAAGTACCCACAGAAGTAATTACAGTAATTTTTTAGTGTCAAAAAGGATCTCTCAAGACTTCCAAGTGTACTACATGAAATGTACATAACATATAAACATATATATTTACGTCAACACTCAGGCTTTAATCTCAGCCTGCTGCATATAAACTCTCTATAGTCATTTTCCAAGAGGATAAAGATTAGCATCCTCTCACAGGATTTATCATATTTTTATTTTAAAGTTATTAGATTATGTATAAAATTCAGCAAGTTCGTCTTACTAAAACCTACCCAAGCAAGCAGTTTTCAAAACCCAACTCCAATCCTTCAAAACTTGGTGTCAAGTTAGAGCTGGAAATACACAAACATCAATAACAAACAAGCTATATTTAGCAAGTCAGTTCCTCATACTGTTTTTCTGCTGCTATGGCAACTCGAAATCTACATTATGAGATTTCATTTTACTTTCAAGATTATCCTGAGCAAAAAACCTGAAAGTCTATGAATGTTTTACATCTCATTGCCCTTGCATAAAAGAATTCCTATCATCAGCGGTGTCTCTAAAAAACAAAAAAAATTGCTCAGGTAAGTCACCTGAAGACCATCATAAAATGGAGTTATTTTAATGAATGCAGGATATAAAAAACAGGTAGGCAGTATTCCTGTAGCAGAATATCAAAGATTAATGTCTCACTAGACTTTGAGAAATGTCAAAAGCAAATAAAGAAAAATTTTGGCCTTGGCTCCTTTTCACTACTTACAGATCCTTCATCAACCTCCTTATGCAAGTGGGCACATTAGCAGCCATAGCACGCACAGAAGAAGCGGTTAACGCAACAGTTAGAAATTACAAAATGTGCATATATAGTCTAATATCCACCAGCTTCCCTCCTAGAAGCACTTTTGAGTACAAACACAGTAAAAAGAGCTTAAAAGCACTCAAAGAAGATTAACTGCCCGGTTGAAGGTAAAGATGAGTTCTCACAGAACCTCCCACTTGGTCAAATGAAAACAACCTGCAAACTGTTTTCCCAAAGCTTTTTATTTCCTGCCCCCCAACTGAAGTCACAAAACTGGTAATGTATAAAGGTAGCTGTAATCATCAGCAAAGGCTCAACATTCTTCTTGTTCCTGGCCGAGACCACTCTTTCAGGTGACTCAGATAAGTAAACCCGTAAGAGCTTGAGATGATTCATTTCTTTGTGCTATACTTTGAAGATTGATAGTAAAACTTTGAAGATGTGAAAGTGCAGCCTAATGTTATCGGGATTGTTAGGGAACAAACAAGGTGATAACCTTCATTTGCAAATTGTTGTGAATCTTGGAAAAGGAACAAAATACAACTGAAGAATTCTAAAACCCTGCAATCTCAAAACAATTATTGTCATGACCACATAACTTTTTGCAATCCACAACCAACTCTGTCACCATTCAATACCTAAACTGGTTTTGTAACCATCTTACTCAACATCCATCACTTTGCCCTACCACTAGACACATCCTATTTTGGCTGCTGCTTCCATCTATTGCACCTTACAACTCTTCTAGACTTTAGGGGGAAGCTCCTCCTTTGATGCCTCAGCCTTTACTTCCATACCAGAAAGACAAACTTGCAAGTCTGTGCCAGGGAGTGGAAAGAAGCAGAAGACTCCTTATGCAGAGAGACCTTTAGTATGGGCAAGATTTAAAGCAGATGTGCTGAGCAGACATAAACAAAGGCTGCAGCATGAAGAGAGAGGCCCATCATATTCCAGAGCACAGGTAAGACCATGAAAACATGCTACACGTTCTTACAGCAAACAGAAGCCCTACTATTCTCTTGGCACAAAGAGGAAAGAAAAAAAACAAACAAAAAAAAAACCCCAGGGATCAGTGCCCTAAAGAGACCTTCAAAAGACAAAACATCCAAAGGGACAATGAAAGTCTGATCATTACAAATTCAAAAGAATACCTTTGTGCTAAAAACCATACATATTTCGCTGCTACAGAAACAACTAGTGAAATAATATTTTTCGAAACATCAGTTCTAACCTCCATTTTCTGCAGTTTCCTAATTTTTATAGATATATGTATTTATTTTACAAACAATACACTGCACACAAAGTCAAATCAGGTAGTAAAATAGGAAGAATTACAAGACTAGACTACATTAATATGTTGCAATAGCTTTCTGGAAATTTTGTAAATTAAATAAAGAAGAAAAATAAAACTTACAACTTCTGAATTTCAGGCCACAAGGTATTCTGCAGCAAGTGATCCTCTGGAGGAGGTTCTAAAAGACATTTGTACAACATATTCAAATTTGATGCAAAATAGTCTAAAAATCAGCTAAATAATGCTTCAAGTTTATATCCAATGAACCTCATTGGATGAATGGATCCAATGAAACTCTATTTCCTACAACAGAAAAATGAATCTCATACCTGTAAGGATCAAGGGTTGAAAATAAATCTCAGGATACTGATTTGAAATGGTATTAAATGTTTCTTCATCCTCAGCTGGTTGAACAGACATATCTCCTGTTCAAAGTAAGGACTTCATTAGCTACAGCAAACATACTTTACAGGAGGGAAAATATGAGCACTTATTATACAGGTAAAAAAATTTTTTTTTTTTACAATATAAGTAATTGAAATTAGGTTTCTCTGAATTACAGGAATATGAATATTAGAATCTAGTTATTCTAATGCTCATGAGAATGAGGAGGAGAAGATGAAAAAATAATTTAATCTTTGGACTAATTTCATTCTGAGACTGACCCCTCTCCATCAGCACAGTCTCTTTTAGAGATTCTTAAAGAGACTTTGATTTACCTGAAAGAAGCAGTCACCAGGAGTTGAACCTGTGCTTCACCAACATTAAACCTTTCCTTCTGTATTTGAAAATGCTTAAGGCAAAAATCTCAGATACCAGTGATGAATTCCTAAATTTAAGGTAGCCCCGTAATTGAAAAGCCATACTTGCAGAAGGGCATCTACAATTTTCAAACTTCAGCAAAACTGCCAAGGGCTCAGTCCTTAGCTTTAGGCAAAATTATCAGAAGTAACTGAAATTACTCAGTTAATTTTAAGTTAAAATTGAACTCTGTCTTTCACTTTGAACGTATTATTTAAGAAAAAGGTACAGAGTTGGGAAACAGTTGCTCTCAGACAGAATCTATCTTTTTGCCAAATGTACATTTAAAATACAGCAGTTTAAAAAAGCAGGTATAGAAAAAGCAGAACAGAAAGACCATGTTCTCATTCACCCTGTCTTCTCTCCCCTTGAAAATTAAATTAGCCACATTTATCTAATTCAAGATCGTTATCTGATCATCGCTCACCATGAAGATTCCTCTGCAGAATAAGCAAGAAGAGAGGTCTGTAGGGCTTTATCCTAAGCCATCAGTGCTGACAACATTGGGTGGGCAATGGTGGACAACGCAGGAAAATTTGACAGCTTTTCTACTCATACTGCTGCTTCTGGGTGTGCCACATGACATTAATGGAAATTAGTTATGCTATGTGTGACGATACTCTAGAGAAGGAAGTTTTGTTCCCCCTCTCAGCAGAAGGACCCATGAGATGGCAAAAAAAAAAAAAAAGAGTTTTTGCCAAAATGTATTTTATGAGTTACTTCAACAAAGCTACTTTTCTTTCATAGAAGATTTAGGAAAATTCAGCTGTATCGCCACTGAAGACCCTGGAGACAAAGCTTATTAAAAGGCTTCCTTTTTTAATTCACACCTTCTGATAAAGCTTTAAGCAAAGAAAAAACCGGTCTGACCTTATTCGTAGATTCCAGTGCAAGTGCATTTTTACCAGAGAGTTTATTAAACACCAGACTACCAGTCCCATCTCCAGTCTCAAGACACTACTCAGCTATTTTTATGATTCTAGATAGATGTTTGTCGCTCCCTCCTTGTTCCCCCCACAATGCAGTCCCCACCACTTTTCCAAGAAAATTCATCCAGTGCCTCACCAGCCTTTACCAACACAACACTGGTTACTGCTGGCTAACTAATTCTTCCTTCCCAAATACTTCACAAAGCATCATTTACCTGGAGAAGGTTTATGGTTATTTTCACTGAAACAGAAAATGTGACTGATCCCTCTCAAAACATCGTTACTTCTGTAAGCCTCTACAAGGATGCTAACATTTGAGGAGATTGTGAAAAGGATTCCATAATATAGCTTCGGAGGTCAAGATATTTTACAGAGAAACCACAAGTAGCAACAGGTAGTTCTGCTTTAACAACTCTGAACCTAGTTTTCACAGTACGCTATTCAATACTAATTTTTTTGGCTAAAAGTCATCAGTCTTCTCAAGTAGTGAGCACGGAGGAATCAGAGGAACAATGGCAGGTCAGGGAATTCAAATAATATCCTGCCCTGGCAATTCCCAAACTGATCACAGGAGAGCAATGAGCCCCAGTGCCTGTGTGAAACTCATCAAGATCAGCCAACAGGAGAGGCTCTTGGGAACACTGCGCAGACTGAGTGGGGTTACTTCCTATAGGGGTGTGGGACACAGTATAGGAGGCAGGGAAAAAGGATTCTGGGTATGCACAAGACATTAGGGGATGTGTAGGGGAGAAAACCAAGGCAGAGGAAGGGAAGAAAGACTGTCACTAGCGCTTTTTTTGTTATTATTTTTAAGCACCATATTTAGGTGCTGCCAGAGAAATAAACACTTTGTACAATTTTAGTTCTAGATTCTAAATGTGCAGTCAAGCTTACAATCACAGCCTTAACAAAAAGACATACGCTAAAACAATAATTTAAAATTAAAAAAAAGTTTCCACACGAAGCACCATCACCATTATTTCTTATTAGCCATACCTTCAAAAATGGCTTTATTGGATAATCCCAAAGCTGGCACAGTTGCACCTTCTGGAAGATCAGATGATTGCTGAATAAAAAACACAAAAACAAAAACAAAAAAACAAACCCAAACCAAACAAAGAAAGGTTACACACATTGTCATGTAGGTTCAGATTTCAAAGATCACAGTTTAAGAAATCCCTGTGATAAAGAGACTTTTCTGAAGAAGCGAAGGGGAGTACTTTGAAAAACTCCCAACTCATCCAGAATATACCCTGAACAAAATGAAGTCCAGTACTCTGCCAAAAAAGAAAGCTTTTCTAAGGCCTCAGCTCAAGGGTTTTGCTGTAAAGCATGCATCTTCATCCCTAATTTCAGGTTTTCTTCCACAATCTTATTTATTCTAGGATATACATGATAATTAATCAACTGAGAGCACTGCAGTTTTTAACACAGTAAGACTGAGAAATAGCCTGTTCTGAGGTGAAATAATAAAGCAGCGTTTTGGAAAAGGGGACAGAGCGTGATTGCCTGTGCCCACAACTTCAAACACAAGTCAGGACATAACACAGATGTGGCTGGAGTATGTGGCTGTTCAGAGCAGCACAGATGAAAGACCAATCATCAGACAAAAAACACTTCCATAAAGGTATGGGGGAAAAAGCCAAAATTTGGAAAGGGTAAGTGAAATTGGAGTCCTTTGTGCAGAGATGGAAAAAGATTAGATTTAATAGCTGTAAAACCCCTTCCCTACAGTAACTGAACACCTCAAAGAAAGACTGTTTTACAGAATTTGATTAATAATTAGGTGACAGCTTAAAATACTATGTTATTTATTTAGATGTTCATAAATTGATGAGGAAATGTATGACACACATCAGTCTAAGGTCTCTGGAACAAAAATGGGTTTTCATTACAACCCAAATTATAATACGACTCCATGGATTTAAACTGAATATAATCCCATTCAACCCCTTTACAAATATAAAGCTGGCTTTTTTGGTTTTAAGTACTTTTTTGGAGAAAGCGTTTGAGCTAAATTAAGAAAAAGCTTACCCACTGTAATGAAAAAAAGCATTCACAGAAAACAATTTCGATAAAGCTATTTAAGAGTAGCTGTATCATTAGAGCTCATAAAGCCTTCCTCTTTAAACAAAGCCCACGTGAAACACTTTGTCATATCATGAATCAAAAAATAGTACTCAGAGGAACAGCTGATAAGGAAATTCTATATAAAAGTAAAATAATGACGTCTGCCAGCATTATAAAAGCACAATGTTATTTGTACAATGTCATTAATGTAAATGCTTACAAAGTCTAACAGAATTAAAGTGCTAAACAGCTACTTATGTAACATCTTGCTATCAAAAATAAATAGATTTCTTTCCCAAATGTTTCAATTGTTAAGTGAAATGGAACGGCTAATCATCTCTGAGGAGCTGCACAGAAAACACTGCTTTTGAGCCAGAAATGCAAAGGGCTGGCAAGGCACTGTACAGAGGCAACTATCCTGAATGACGTCTGCTCTCAAGAAATGCAGAGAAAACCAGAATTAGATCTTAAAGCCAATGGGGAGCAAACAAAGGACAGCAACTCTGCAGTCTTACCTTTCCACTGAGTAGGAAAATATATTTACCGAAAACTACAAACTAGAACATAAAGGCCTCAAGAAAATTTCCAATGCCAAGAGGAAATAAAGCATGAGCAAGTACATATTTATAAATATTTATATGTAACAACTAACAACAATGCTGAAATCTTTACACTATTTTCAAGCATAAAATTAAAACAAAAAACAACAACACATAACCACACAACAATAATTACATCTAGACAAGACTACTACAGTCTTAAATTAAGGAGAAGCACATTCCCAGGCTTTATTGTTTGCTTTCAAATCACCAAGTATGTACAGTAGTCTTAGTCTGACTTATTTACAATTTACCCATACCCTCTGCAACCTTCAGACACCAGGTCTTGTTTAGTTTCACATACAACCTGTTTTATAAGACCACCATGGCAATACATATGAAACAACACACATGGAAGAAAACAGAGGGAAAGGAAAAATAAGGTTAAGGTTTCAGAACTATTAAAACAATTTTTACCGAGTTTAGTGCAATTTGACGTTTTCTAAAGCATAAATTTTATTTACATGAAAGCAGGCTGTCTTCATTTAGCATTGCTTTAGCATACTTACGTGGGAGCACAGCTTCTCCACTGGAATACCAGTGATGTTACTGAAATTTTCTATAAAATTCTTGGGAGCACAAAAAACTCGAAGCACTTTTTCATCTGCTCCCGACACAAACTGAAACCGGCCGATCATTGCCAGACAACGCATGTCATATCCATGTACTTGAGGCCTTGCAATTTCATGCCAGGTTACCTAAACAAACAGACATGCAGTTAAAACACAATTCTTAACCAGAGAAGCAGCAACATTTCCAGTTCAAAAAAATAATACTTTACTTGTTGACTTTTTTAACATAAAGGAAATTTAATAGCAACCTTCTACTGACATTCATAAAGCTGATGTATGCTCACATACATCAGTTAAATCCTATTTTTCCACCAAACAATTCCTGTAATTAGTAAACTGTGTCCCTGCACAGATATGTTTAAGGCATTTGTTTACCTTTGTTACTAACGGCACACCACACTTCCTGTGACTTCTTTACACTACACAGCCAGGAACAGGACATAATTTACTTAAGCAAAAGGAGGACTGTATGCTACTTAACTACTTTCAAAACAGTATCTCTGGAAGACCTAAGAAAGGTAGTGATAGTTACCTCGCTTCCTTCATCTGTCTTTCACAAAGCACAGCAGCACTGCTGTCAGTAGGCTACAGGTTCCTACTTCCCCCCTTTCTTTAAATACTTGATTTTAGTGAGACCATTTAATAGAAGCTTTGCAAAAAACTGATGAAACAGAAATAGTTTCCTATAGGAAAAACATCTGGAAAATCCTGATGATTTTAGAAGTGTTTTCATTTGAAGTATTTTTTTTTCTAGTTTCCTGAAATATTCATAACCACACTTCAAGTATTAATCCAAGAAAACCATAATTAACAGCTGACCAGAAATAAGGTAGACAAGTTAGTTTTATAGTCATGCTAAGCAAAGAATATTAGCAAAAAAAAATATTATTTAAATTCCTTTTCTAAAATTCTAATTTATTCTATACATGAAAAAATTGACTCTCAAAAAAACCCACTTTGTTTTCTAGCAAACACACTTTCATGAAAAGACTTTTAATAACTGCCATTTGCTACTACTCCTACATGATACTTCAGTTGGAAAAATACAGTGTGCACTTTTGAGTTAACAGCTAGCAGAATTAGAATTGATTTAATCAATTAGAATTAATTATACTACTTCAGTATTACAATGCCTGAAAAATTGCAGCTAAGACAGAATTTACATTGTACTAGATATCATACAAACTGTAAGGAAAGGCATTAAGCTGACTGTGAACTGCACACAGCATACTAAAAATTCAATTGAGTTTTGAATGTCTAAGCTTTCAACAGAACCTGAATGAGGTATTTGAGAGATCCTACAAAATCCCATGTTTTCACAAGAGCTTGATTATTTTCCAATGAGAAAAGAGCATTAATTCTTTAAAAACAAACAAGCGAACATTGCAATAAACCCTTCTTACCCTTTACTAGGTGCATCATTGCAGACTTTAGAATACAGCACACAACAGGAATGAAAATAAAAACCACAAACCACAAAACGGACAACAAGAGTCATAAGTCATGCAATAGGTCAGGCAATAAGCTTCTTCCAGAAAAATCAGGGTGCAAGTTTGCATAACAAATTGAAGCTGACTGTTATCCCTCATTTCTGATGTTTGAGCCCAGTACGGTATCAGAATTGAGATTTTAAGAAAGGATAATTATTTGCATTTAACAGTTCTCTTTTTATAAAGAAAAACGTGAATATTGAGCTCCAGTATTAACTTTTCAAATATCCAAACCACCCATTGTGTCTTGTTAAGACAAACACCAGGCATCACCTGTTGTAATTTTTCAGATGCTAAACTCAGTGTGGTAAAGAAAGTAAGGCATTTTAAAAGCCAATGTTATCTAAGTTGATGAGCAGCCGAACTAAACACCTGGTTTTCAGGGTTCAGAAGTCCTGAACAGATGTCTTCAAATGATACATTTCTATCTCAGCCCTCCACCTCACCCCACCGACAGGATACTGTAGCTTTCTCCCACATCCCATGCAGCAGCAAGTGTTGACACTATTTGGATTTACACCTGGTCAAACTAGCCAGGTGGCTGCTCTGTGTCAGACCAGGAAGGGGAAGAACAGTAACTCAGTTCACACCAAACAGATATGAAGACTACAATCACTCTGCTAAATCAATTAATTCAAAAGTTTCAGAGACAGCAGGAACAGCTATACAAGTAAATCATACAAAGCTCAGCTCTTTCAGTAAATAGGATTAGAATTTAGCAAGCAGCATAAATAAAGAGTGGTATTTTGGCAGGTTGCTGAGAACGTGGTAGTGACAACTATTTTGAATGCTGCCAATTTACATCATGGGCTAGTCCTGGACTTTCCTTCCATATGTCAAATCCAACATACCATCTTTTTGACAGAGCTGTTGGACCCTCCAGACTGGAGGTTAGGAGAAAAGGCAGGGAAGGAAACTGGGTATGGCCTTTCTACAACACAAGGCAAACCTTAGCACTTGAGCTGGGATTGCCACCACTTCTGCGTGGCCTGGAAGAAGGAAATCAAGGCATCTATGCCAAATTTAACTCTCCCAAAAACATCAGACATTCTGTGCTGGTCTACACTACAGAAGCTATGATGAGACAGTTGTAATAGTCACCCTTTGCCTTCCCCAACTAACAGCACAGCTTGCACAGGGCCTTACATGACTTCAGTCTAGTTTCTGCCAGTGTCCTGAGTGGAACATTAATACTTTTCTGCCAGAAAAAGCTGCATTTGTAGATGAGGATAATGCATAAGCAACTAGAAACAGGAACTGTTGCATTCCTAGACAGAGTTTTTCACACCAAAATTTAGACTTATTTTAGAACACGCAAAGTTTTTCAGGAATAATTCTTCCTGAAAAGTTGTTTGCACAGGTACCAATTGCACTCATGCAATTCAGATCATCATTCCAGTAACACAGTCTCATAAACAAAACAGTGTAAAAAGTGAGAACTTTGCTTAGATTAAGCTTGCATTAAAAAAAACACAACCAAAGTTGAGTTACTTTATGATCACCTGCAGCAGTGCTTAGCCAAGTGTCAAACAAGGGCAATATATAGTTATTAGAATCAGCCATGTATTCCTCCTGAATTACTGCAGAGCCTTGGTTTTTAAGACCCTGGGAGAACACTAACTGAAGGTAAACCAGAGGTGAACTCAGGATTAAACAGCAGTCATGCTATGTGATTGCTAAAACTGACACTAGTGTTTTTAAAGTGAAAACAGCACATACTGAATGACCAAACCAAGCATTTACACAAGCAGTTTTGAACAGACCATGGCTTGAGGAAATTTGTTTCAGTTATATTCAGGTGACTTGTTCCAAATTCAGAACAGACAAGCCCTCTTTACCAAGCCAACAAAATTTTTCAAGATCATACCTCTGCCTCTTGTTTTCTTTTCCATGGAGCAAAGAGTCTAGTAGTTTGATCAGAACCAACACTGATGATAAACTCTCCTTCTGGATCCCACTTTACATCCTCTACACTGTTAAAATGTCCTGAAATCACAACTTCTGGAGTCCATTCTTTCTATTAAAAAAAGTTACCAAAGAAGCAAGGAGTTTTCAATTGACTGATTGGCATATTGTAACCAAAATAAAAGTATCAACATCCTTATTAAGAAAGCAAAAAAAAAGACATTTGAAAACAGCAAATTATTAGAACTCAGAGCAGCTAAAGAGACACAAATACTGATTTATTGCTCCCATCTAAAAGAAACTTATATTACTGGTTCAGCTGCTACTTCTGAACAAAGCCCAACCACAAAAGAGTTCAGTCTATTCCACTGACTTTATGGTTCCCACAGGAAAGCAACAGGTTTTAGAGCCTGGGAGATTGCAAGCTCCCTTCTATGCAGGAGCGAGACTCCTACAGAATATTATATTCAGAGAAAGACTACTTCATTAATTTCAAATTGTACTCTTACACTTTTCTATTAATAACAGAACTCACCTCAAGTGACATACAAGTGTCACTTGTACTTGTCATACAAGTGTTTTAAGTACTACTAATAAAAAACAAACAACATACCTTATTAACTGTAGCCTGTTTCCAAAGGTGTAGTGCACCATGAAAAGCATGAGCAACAATCATTGAACCATCTGGACTAAACTGACAGTCAAAAAATCCAAGGGTATTGCCACCCACTTCACCAACTCGCACCTGAATTAATGGTCAGAAGTGAAATATCTGTGAAAATGGCCTTCCATTCACATAAACTCATCCTAATCTCACGAGATGAAAATGTATCTATAGGCAAGAGTTCACATTACACACAAAAATCCATTTAAAGAATATTTTAATTGTAAAATTAAGTACTAAAATATCATGGGAATTAAAGCTGCACGCATGCCACTTTAATGGAGCCTCCCTTCATAAACATCTCATGATAGCATCTTGCTCAATGATTTCTTTCCCCCTCAGGGGAAAGAAAACACTACGCTAGATGAGACAAGAAACCAATCATTCTGTATTTCAGTCCAGTCTGTTGGATGCAACAGTTTCTTTGTCATCTGTTGCCTTGCATTGCTCTATTGCACAAAATGGAAAAATGGTCCAAAGGAACTGTGGTTCCCAATTACGTTTCCCTCCCCTTAATTTCCAAGATTCACTACTGTATTTCTACTCCTCTGTTTCTCCAAGAATCCCTGCAATTTGCTCCATATTCCTTCTGTGGCATACTTTGGCCTCCGTTTTGTGCTTCCCTTGTGTCTTTCCATGTACGTGTGCATGCATACACACACGCCTTATAGTTGCTCTAGTACTCTTCCAAGTTTTTAATTACATTAAAAGATTATTAAAGTTATATTTTCAAGTTTTATTCAAGAGATGAGACCACAATTCCTTTCAAGTTGAACTCTTAACAGTTCCCTCATTGTTATACATCTGCTTTTAAGATCACAATTAAATTCATCTATACTTCATTCTAAATGGCTGCATGGACTAGTATATCCACTTTATTAACACTCACTCAAAAAACTACCGCTCATATGGAAGTGACTTTGATACACCATGCTAGAGGCAGAATTCTAGTCTCACCTCTAAGCAGGGAAATGATTTTGTGAAGACTTCTTGTTCATCTCGTTCATTTCAAAATGAAAGAGAGAAAATGGGATGTTCCCCTTTTGCCCTTCCTCCCTGCAGGCTTCCAGCTCAAGTTTCCCTCCCTCAATGCAAAAAGGATTGTTGCAGTTAAAATGTCTGATCTGAACTGCAAGCTGCACATTTGAAGTCTAACCAATGCAAACAAATGTAAAGCATAACAACTTGCAACAAGCTTTACTGCACAAGCCATTTTTAGAATCTTGCAAATTTAGCCACAACTAAGTGTTACAACTAGGGACAACAAATGGCATCTCTACATGATCACTCTATTATGAATGAATTTCTACATCAAGTAGAAGGGCACAGGAACTTTTCAATGGAACAGGGGAAAAAATAAATACACTAGTTCTCTTCTTTTTTCCACCCAAGAGAGGATTAGAACTTTCTTGTTGACAGGAAAGATCATAAACAACAGTTGGCATAACCCAACACAATTTCAGCCAAACTACTGCAATTTGGAAAAGCAGGTCAACTGAAAATGAAGACATCTACCAAAGCACTAGATAAATCTGATTGTACTACTTGTTTATTTAATATTGACATTAGAACAGTGTTCAAAATACTACAGTGACACATGAGTATCCAGCTCAAATGGAAGAAAAACCTAATGACACAGCCCATGAACAAGTTAGTGTGAGTAAAACGAGGCTTGTGAATTCCATGTCAGCTGCTCTGTAGTAACTGCATGCGTGCACATTCCCATGAGGATTAACTACAAATCATTTAGGAGTGTTTCTTCCTCTTCTTACCAGAAGTACACAGCATGTGTTACTATGGAGCACATGGCTTGTTATACTAGGAATGACAGTTGAGCACAAACTCCCCTTAGAAACTCCCCAAAATTGTAATAAACAAGCAAGCAAACAATAAAAATCATATTGCATCACATACTTTTTGAAAAATATAGCTTTACTTACAACACAGCATGAGTATTTTTGCAAGAAAATGCTTTTGCCTTTTGCAGCATTTCACAGAGTTTTTTGTTCCCTGCAGTACACACACAATGCTGGAAACACAAGTTGAATACGCAAGTTTGAGGAAGACTGCCACTTGCCTGTTCCAGCCAGACTCCAGATTCCTTATCAGGTTCCCAGATGATCACAGTTTTGTCCATTGATGCAGACAATATCCTCATTGGTTGTTGCATGCTGCCATCTACAGTACAAAGAAAACTATTACCCTACAACCTATGAGAACACTTTCTAAAAGAATTTGGTGATATTGAAATCCAAACACACTTAACAAAATTGGTCAGCATCAGAGACATGTAATGCAGTACTTAAATGCCACTTAACAGGCTTTACGTTCTTTTCAGGTGTTCATTAGGAGGCATTGTATTTTTCAGCCATAATCTCCCAAAGGAAATGTAAAACACATGCATGAGAACAACCATATTCTGCTGTTTGTTCACTCCAAATTAATATTGAAACAAATGTAATTTGGAGGAAAAGCCAGCGCTTCACAGAAAGACTGCATAGCAGTTCTCAGTTCTATTCTTCAAATAAGTTTTTACCAAAAGATTTACAGTATAAAACAAAGTAATCTCTATGCCAGTACTCACTGTTGGGTTTTTTTTCCAAATTAAGTGCTGGATTCACTACAGACTTCAACAGACTTGTAATACATACAGTAGTAAGGACTGCTCCCCAAAAATGCAGTGAAACACTCCAAATTGCCCAACACAGTCAGAATGGGGAAAAGGGAACTGGTTCATCATCCAGGTGCAAAACCCATAGGCAAACCACTGAGGAAACTTTCTTGAGAATAACAGAAATTGGTGGACATATCACAAGGTGGTATCTTATGTCAGCACCAGACTTCCTACCTTCTGCACTGAGAATATGTGTCTCAGATCAGTCTGCCTCTACTGAAGAAGAAAATCTATTTTGGGGAACCCAGGATTGAGCAGGGCACAGAATGCAAGCAGCTGCACATATGCAGAAGCATGATGTAAGACACCTGGAAAACTTGACAGTCTTACAGGACAGTTTTTCAGATTGCAGTGCAAGACTTACATGCCTATATTGTGCCTAAACCTTGCTTTAACAGGAAAAATCTTGTATTGGTGTCTACAAAAAAAAAAGTTAAAAGAACTGATAACTAAGTATTTCTAAAGCAAGTCCTGTGTCTTTCACTACAGGTATTTTGACACTCTAATTGCACTCTACTGTTCAAGTGTTGTATATACACTGGCAAAGTTGTGCTTTGTACTGGTGAAGCTGCCTGCCATCAGTAACTCCAAAACATCTCAGAAAAAGGCACCTTTGCCAGTACAAATACACAGCGGCATTCTGATTGTGCAAGTATGTCAAATCAAGAATCCTCTTCCCTTATATGCCAGGCAGACACACACCAGCAAATCAGTACTGGAAACAATGCTGTCAGAATTTAAAGGATTTAAAAAGAAAGATAAAGACTAGAGCAAAATGCAGAATTAAACAGTAAATAACATTTTTTTCAATAAGAGTCTGCATTAATGCCTTAAAGCTACATGCTACAGAAAACATACTCAAGGAATCCCTGGCATGCTATATTCATGCACAGAAGACTGAAGATTAATCTTCTGAATGTTGCTATTTGTTCCTTTCTATTCCAAGAAAAAGAAAGGACTTTTGACTATCTTGAGTTAATGCTTACCTTCCAAAGAACAGACATTTCAAATATATGTATCAAGGTAAAATATTAGACCTCTTAATTCATACTGATTAAACTAATTCATACTCCATAAACAATAAATAAATTACAATAAAGCTAGTACAGCTATTTTATTTCATTCATTAAAGAAAACATGAATAAAAGGCAAGATCCATTTAAATTCTTCAAATAGTATTTTATAAGTAAATATTTGCATAGTCCACGTGACAAGTGAACACGCAAACACAATACAAATACAGGTATACAACACTTAACATAACTGCTAAGTGTTTGGCATCTTTTTACCTTTGGAAATTGAAGGTTGCCAGTGAACTGCATATACCCAGTTTTCATGACCAGCCAACACAGACTCCAAAGTAATTGCGTATGTTGTATCAGTATCTACCACAAATAAGAGAAAAATCACATTTCTTTCTAAAAGCCAAGAAAGACCAAGTCATTTTTGATATGTTCAGTGAAAAAAATCAACTGCTTTCATCATCTACCAATATCTCAATAGCTCATTGACACTGAACAGGTCCTTGAAAACTTACTTTGCCACAAGTCCCGACTACCAGATTGACACTAAGAGGTCAGCCTATTGCCTCAGAGTGGTATCACAGAATTCCTGGAGAACTCTCAAGCAATTTTTAAATAAATGCTCTGACATTGGCTCTACCCATACTCTTAAGCATATCTGCATCTCCAAATGACTGCAAATACAAGCCTTAAGATACTTCAAACAATGAATCAGGATTTGCAGCAAGTAGCATGAGCACTTTTTACACATAACATCATACAAACTTCATTGTGTTATCCAAGTTGCCTAATAATTTATCCCACAAAGTCAGCATTGGAGGCCTCTGATGTTACAGTGCTCAAAGAATATGTTAAATAACCATAAAGTAGCCTGCACATACCTGTTCTCTCTAGTACTTTTCTAAGGTTTAAGTAATAGCAGCATCTCTTAAATGCATTGAATTTGAAAGAAAAATTAAAGGTAGGCTATTAAACTGCAGGATAACTGCACAACAGCTTACCTCCCACAAATATATCTCCTACATACTGCATCTGGAATACGTGTAACAATGCACAGTGATATAGCACTCGCACTGCTTTACCGGCTTTTGTAACACATCATTAACTTTACACAGTCATGGCTTTAAAACAGTAACTCCACTTTTTCTAACAGCTGAATAAAAACAATATAGTCAAATTGGTCTCAGATTCTCTTAATACAAGAAACAAACCAAATTAGATGGTAACCACCTTGTTAAGTCTCCTGAAACCACAAACAGATACACAAGTAAAAAGTTGCACAAGAGAATTTTACAGCTGCTACCTACCTTTGACAGTAAAAACATTCTCTTTCAGTCTTATGGAATCATCTTCAGTTTCTGGAAGTTCCTTTGATTTTGCACACACTTTCCAAATTCTTATCAAACAATCCTGAGCACAGCTTGCTAAGAAAAGGTCTTCACCTATTTGGTTTAAAATAAAAATAAAACTAATTAGAGCTATGTTTTCATTGCTTTTTCATTGCAACCACTGCCATGACCAACCTACCATCTTTCCAAACATGCACTACAGCATTATCCTAATTTTGCCTGTTGTACACAATATCATTAACTACTGTTTTATTTCAACATTAACTCACTCTCCCATCTCAAAGTCTCTATTAGTTTATAGCACACTATGGATATTTCCCCGCTTATAAGACATGGAAGACATGGTAAATACTGTACCTATACTTTCCTACTACTTATGGCCTTCACTCTCAAAGTTCTGACAGCCTCAATACTCTTCAAGAACTCCTTTCCTCCTTTTCTTTCTTCAGGATTGTAGCATCCCCTAATTCCTTCTAATTTTTGCTATTGCAAGAACTATTTGATTAGTTAACATCTGAGTAGGTTCTCCTATTAACCTCCTATTCTTAAATTAAAAAAAAAGGGGGGGGAGGTATTATTTCTCCCTACTTTCCTCCCTTAGAAAAAGCAGCCAACTCTTCCTCATGCAGATACAAACATTTGCACATTGAGAAGGACAAATTGCTAAAACTCCTATTTGTTTGCATTTAGGTATCAGTCAGGTATTCCACTTTATTTGTCTTTCATACTGACCACAGACTGCCCATTCAATGCCTCTTATCCAATCTTCATGGCCAGGGAGTATTAACGTTTTCTGAAACTGAATAAAAATTCCCGTTACATCATAGAAATGCACTTAATTACCACGCACATATTAGCAATTAGCTTTGGATTTTCAAGTTTTTTATATTTACAGCTTCTATAATTTGAAACTGGAAAAATAAGTTGCTACTAATGGTTGTAATTTCCTGATAGATTCTAAGCAGGCCTTTTTGATTTCACTACTGTTGGGTAAACGTGTCACATTATGGCACTTCACGTGTATAAGCAGGAAAGAATGAGAATTTAAGGTGCTCACCTTCGAGAGGCTACAGTCTCTCTATGATACAGACAAAAGTTTGTTTAAGTTTATCAGGCTTGTGGTGGTGCACAATGAATAACACAATGCAGGTATGACATGGTAAATAATTTCCATTACATGTGTGAAGTGGATGCAACTGCAGATGAAGTGGAAAATGAATACAGGTAATGTCAAGTGTCAAAAGAGGAGTAGATGTTTCGAAATTATTTCAATAATTAATTTGTAAAATAATACTATTAATAAGAATTACTTACGGGGCTAGAAATACTCCTTGTTTCTTAAGTTTACTGCCTAAGTTTCTAAGGAAGCTATACATCAAGAACTGTATCTGCTGATGGAAAACTCTGCATGAACACAGGCTCAAGAACACAGGAATGCAAACACAGTCCGGATTCTCTTTTAAGAGCTTATATTAGCAGCATATTTTAATTCATAACATATATAGTATTACCATTTTATTTTGATTCAATTAAGGCACAAGTGTTTACTACTTACTTAGCATTTAAACCATTTCTATTTTTCTTTGTCCAGAAAAAGCCCTACTTCCATGGAATTTTTTGATCCCAAGTTGACGTTAAATGTCTTAAATAACCACTACAGTTAAAAAGTTAATATAGTTTAGTATGAGTAACTATCATGTTATTTTCGGCATTATATTCTACTAAATCACTTACCTAGGCCTACTAAGAGTTCAGATTAAATTATAGCCTCTGCTATCAATACAAGTCTGCAACTGAGCTCTCTTTCCTAGTCTGAAAAAAAAAAACCACCAAAAAAACCAGACCAACAAAACACAAAACCCACACCTTTCTCATTGTGTTGCTGTTCTTTCTGAAAATCTCTGGTCTTCGGCTTCAGAGGAGATGGTAAGCAACAGTAACTCATACAGAGAGAAAATTTGTATAAGTATGAAAAACAAGTGTGAAAAAAAACATATTCAGAAATCAGTGCCTCTCTCTTTGGTCCAACATTCCTGATATTCTCCAAAATCACCTTCCCATCAAACAACATTGCTCAGCCTCTCCTTGTTTTACAGTTGTTACAGAATGATCTGTAGATGACATACATGACTATAATAGCTTAACAGAAACTTTCAAATCAGAAAGTTTTGGTCTTAAGAATGTGTTCTCACAGCTACCTAAGCCTCATTTGGCTAGTCATTTCTGCACTCACTGACACTTCTGGATGTGGCATTCCAGATAGAAGTTTATGTTAAACACCCAAACGGTTATGCATAAATAAAGGCAAGAACAGCCCAGGAAACGAGATCAAACAGCGACCGAAAGTTTTTTTCTGAAGACTACATGTTTCTGGCAATACATGAAAAAAAAAAAAATCTTTTCAGCAATTTGTATTTCTGATAATAAATAAAACACCTATTTATTCATTTATTTATATGACCTTTGACATAACGCTCTGTATTTTACATTCACCAAGGTTAGTTGGTAAATTTATTGTCAACTGAAAGATTGGTTCAGGCTGAACTGTTGCTACCATTCTTGTCTTTTACGGTTCCTTTTATGTTAAACAGTGTGCATATCACCTGAAACTTGAGTTTGATATTAATTTAAACATACATCTAATCATTTTCCTATTTTTAATTTCAAGGTGTTGAGTTTTTTTAAATTACCCTCATTGTGTCACATCAGAGAACTACTAAGAAAAGCAGACATTTGTTTTCTCTTTAAAAGAGTAAAACTAATTACTTTGAGGTTATTAATACCACCTCAGGTTTCTAAGCCATTTCCCGAATACGGCCAAGTTGTTCCTAAAAAGCTTAAGTCAAGAATGCAGTTGTTTTGTGCTATAGAACAAGCATTCACTTAAAATTTTCAAGATACTGTTTCCTGTAAGAATACAAATTGTCCACTGAAACTCAGCATAGAATAGTGTTGCTGTCCTGCCTTCTGCTTGGGTTTTTTTGTATTGTTTTTTCCATTTTCCTTGAAGTCTGTGCCTCTTGGTATCACACATTCAGTTTGTTCAGATGTGTTCTGTTCTAAAACTGCATCAATTTAAAGCTTCTTGCAGATGCACATGATCATTATTTTTAAATTATTCAGTCAAAGTTTTTGTTATTGCCTAGGTTATATTTACAAGTATTTTGTTCTGTCGTTCTCATTTTTACAGATTTTGTTTCTATAGTCTTATATTTCTTCTTCTCTATTTCAGTTTTCCCTTGGTCATCACTGGATACATAAGAAGTTACAGCACCAACAGTTAAATCTAACACCAGCGCATGGTCCAAGTCACATACTTCGCAGGCTTTCCCACGGCTCTTAAGTAATCTCTGAAGATTTTTGCGTAGCAGCAAGCTGGTCTCTTTTCTTTTCGGTAAAGAATGAAGCTGTTCTGTAGGCAGCAGAACTAGTGAAGCCAAGTTGTCTCTGGACATGCCTAGCACACTCTGCACAACTAACTCTGCCCACATTTTGGGTACATGACATTCAGGACCAGGCCAGTAGTATTGTTTGGCAAATTTGGCAACAGAGGTCCAAGTCTTCCCAGTTTTTCCTCCACCGAGCACTAGATGTGCCCTCCTCTATCCAGCTGTTAATCTCATCAAATTAGAAAGAGCCTTTGAACCTCGTATTCCACTTTTCAATTCGGCCAAATTATTTGGGGGAAACATAGTCAAACGTGCACCACAAAAACCTTCTCCCAGAAATCAAGCTCAACATAGAAATGTTTTATTTTAAAGCTTTATTTTGATCCTCTGGTTTACTTACGTCCCCTCCATAAAGCTGTAATATCTCAAGCAGGAAGATATATAATGGTTTCTGAAAGGTTTTTCCCTTGGTACTTTTATGAATCAATACCCTCTTTCAAGAATTCAGAAAAGCAAAGACTCCATTTTCTCTCTATTGCTTAACACCGTAAGGGATCTATGGGTATAGAGCCCTAAAGGATTTGAAGTCTGCCCACTCAATTTCAATAACTAAGCAGTTTTTATGAATAAATATATTTTCAACTGCAAAATTAATGAGGTTACCAAAGGCAACCTGCATCAGCTAACTGAAGATGCTTCATCCTCCCTCAGAGTATAACAGGGCCTCCAAGTTTCATTAGAACGTCCTGTTATGAACTTACATTCTACCTTTGGGTTTATACAATCTTTTTTTAGGAGGTTAACTAAAAGAAGAGGTTTCCAAGAGTCACAACAAATAGGACAGAGCTACAGGCCCTAACCACTGAGGGAATGATGCAGAAGTTTAGATTTTAATCACTCTTCTACACTGAGTTCTAGTAAAAAACAGCAGGATGACAGTAACACTTCCTTCAAATGCCTTTGAAAGTACTACATAAGCCATAAAAAAAAAATGTGTCAGCAGATCTGAGAGAACCTGACTAAAGACGAGAACTTCCCTTTTAGCAGCTAGGAAGGAATTTATGTCAGAAGGCTCACAAGGATGTTTGCATTCTTTTAATAGCTGTAATGCACTACACAGGCACTTTTACTCCACGTGGAATCAAATTTGGGCTCTTCTCTCTGAGGTCTGTACAGTCTACTTAGTTAAAAGAGATGCCGTGGAAAGTTAAGACAGACATCAACCAGAAGTCTCACCTCATTTAAAAAAGAGAGACTTTGAACACCAACTCTGCCAGGACAGCTGGTGAAAATACCTCCTAAAATTGAAGGTGTGAAAAATAACACGTGTTAAATAAGAGAACATTCCTCACCCCTTGTATGAATAAAGTTCCCTACTTCCAAAAGAAGACAGCACCATAAACTTGCTTACGAAGCTGACCATAAGAGCTTCTTTATTCCAGTTACCTTCCTTTATCCTCCACACATTGACCGCATTTAAGAGTGGCTGAGAATGTTCTTATATTCAAAAGATTGGTCAACAACTGGCAAAATAAGTTACGTATCTCTGAACATTTTTGGCAGTCAAACTGCATATTATTTGTTAATCTAAACCAACAAGAAAACAAGTTCCAGATTTTGAATGAGAAAAATGAACTGCACAGCCCCTGAGATAAAAGTCTTTCTTCAGCACACTGAGAATCACAAGTGGCATTCTGCCATTGTCAATTCCCAGAGAATGTCATTAAACCGATTTAACATATGAGCTATATAGAAAAAAAAAGGTAAGAAAGCAACCCTTCTTTCCCGCTTAGCGGTTAAAAAAACAGGGAACATAGCAGATAAAGGATGAAGTATTTATTTTACTGACGAATAAAAAAACCAAAAAACTTATATGTATACAGCAGCATGAACTGGCAAAATTATGTACAAAAAAAAGCAAAATCTTTATCTCTCAAAAAGCAAAAAGGAGTATCCATTCTTTAATCTCTAAGCAGACTCTATCTGAACAAATCCAGAAGAGTAAGTGGTTCCTATATATATGCATCAGTTTCAGCAGGGGTTTCTGAATGGTACGTTCATTGGCACATTGGGGGCAGGTTTGTGGTTTGAGGGTTTTCTTTATGGGACTGATAGAAAGAAGTAACACTGACTTCTGTTTTGGAAAACAGTCATTCAACACATGCTTTAGAGTCTAACAAAACTCCTGAACAGATGCAAGAGGACAGAATCTCTTTCTACTGCTCGACAGGAACCTTTATTTGTATGAAACACTAAAGATTGCCAGCTTCCAAACAATACAGGAAAAATGTGTGTTTTTTTAGAAGATCAGATACTCCTTCAAATACTTCTTTCGACATTCACAAGCATTCAGCACAAAGGGCATATTTAGCAACAAACATACAGTTCCATAGGTAGAAATCATATCAGTTTCATTACAAGAATGTATAGACCGAAAATCACATCATTTCCATATAAACTATTCAATGCATGGATACCCAATAAAGGACTCTCATAGCTATATTAAGTCAGTGGGAATGGAAACACAGGCTATCTTCACACAAGGGAAAAAAAAAGAAAAACTAACACTTTTATGCACTGAATCCAATATCAACATTCTGTATATGCATTTCATCATTGCCTAAAAAAATGGATGAACTATTTGAACAGAGGCAGTTGTATGTGATGGCTATCTAGAGAGACAGTAGCTATTGAAGAACATCAAAAAAATCAGCAGCACATATGAAAAGAAAAGAAGCAGAACCACCAAGTAATGTTCTGAGCAAGAGACAAAACCTGTAATTACCTGACCGTTCTGCTGTATAAACAAACTTATTTTGCAGTCATCACCACCACAAGCCAGTATTGGCACTGAAAAAAAAAAAAAAGAAAAGTCTTCATTACTCAAGTCACAAAATCTAACATTCTAGAATATGAAAAAAATATGAGTAATATATTTATTGATGCTATATTGATTTTTATATTAATACAGAGGCAAGCATAATACCACGTTTTTGTGTTTTCTAAATTAGATACCTAATGCTATTTGAAATAAACTAGTATCTCAAGAACACAAAACTTAGAAGTTATTTTGGGATGTAAATAGTATCTAGAAATACTTAAGATGCTAGAGTAGCTTCCTTCAAGCTCATATATCTGTAGGAAGTTCAAGTATTAGAAATTTTTATTTAATTATGTTTATTTTATTGATATCAACAGGCATTTGCTCTAAATACAAAAGGAGCAAGCAGCAAAACAAAATGGCTCAGAACTAATAAAGTTCAAGTTCCTAAATCAACTGAAGTAAGTATATAGATGGAGTAAGCATAATTATCATACAGCAAATAAAGAGACAGACCAAAAAGGAAGACAGACCATCACTCACTGTACACAAGGATATGAAAGCAATGAGCATTATTATACACCTACTCAAGTATTGAGTACATTACTTCTACCAGCTATCTAGAAAGTGTGCAGAAAACGTAAGTCTATTGAATCAAACCAGACAAAGTTATGTCTAAGAGGAAAACAAGAGAAGTTAGGTAGTGTATTAGTTCATCTCTCCCACAGAAGATGGTGGGGAAAAAGACTCCACTCTTTCTGGGTCGTAAGGATGAAGTAGTACCGCTAGGGACTGAAGTAGTAGAAGGAAATTAATTAATTAGAAAGTTACGAAGAAATAAGTTACCGGGGTAGACATTAGCATTTCCCAAGTCTGGATAGAAAACAGAACACTAAATTTCACTGAAGTCAACTACTTCCTTTAAAAAAACTAAATGCCACCCCTTTACAGAGTTAAGTTTATCTTTACAATGGATAGACCAAAAATTGACTTGAATATTCATAATAAGTTTATGCTCTATGCTAATTTCCTCTTTCTGCCTGTACCAAATCTGTGCCTAGTTATCTGCTGTTCCTCTGGCACTTCCAAATCACATTTCACATTCTCACATCTCCACCACTTGCTGCTTCTCTCCAACCTCCAAGTCACATTTCACCTCCATCTCCTCCTTGCTTTACATGTGGCCAAAAAAGACTGCTCTGCACTGCAGGTAATGAGCTGTTTTGAAAGAAGACCTGGTCTTCAGGCCCACAGAAATTGGGCAAGAGTGAGGTTTTCTTCCATAAATACAGTACAACACATGTTCCTGGAGCCAGTATCATTCTTTCCTGAGAAACAGATTTTATGGGCCATTAGCGTAATTGCATATTTACTTAATGGAATAAAAGTTTGACTAGTAAAAACAAAAATTGAATTATGATCTATTTGCTGTATCAGACAAGTATGAATACGTTCACTCAAAAAGTTCCATCAAGAAATATATAACTGGCAAAAACAGACTAGTATATAGTTTCTCACATAAATGCTCTAGAGTACTAGAATTTGGATCTGATTGAGACAAAGTTCTGCAAAGGAAATAGAAAAGATAAGCTGGAAACTGTGGTCCAATTGCAATGAGGACAGTGTGATGGGCAAGGCTTTTTCAAGTTTGCTTTCTCTTTTTTTCACCTGTTGCAATTCAGTTCTGAGGACATGATTCTTCTTTGTCAGAGGCCAAGCTATAGCACCACAACTACCCAGGTGGTAGTAAGAATCGCAAAATATGACAAGAGCTGATCAAGATCTGTAAAATAGTAAATCTTATTGCCAGCATTTCGGAAGCAGTTTCTGCAGACACTGCGAAGCAAAAAGCAACCAACTAAACAAAACAGCATGAAGCTCTTCAAGACTCAGAAAACAACTGTAAAGAAACTCCTTAGCTAGTTAAGAGGCTGCCAGTAAAGTGCTTAAGCTATACTCCAGCTGCAAATGATTGTTCAGGTTTTTAGGAGTAGTCTATTGGCTTTCCCCATTTGACTTTTCACAAAAATGGTCCTTCTTTTTTCTTTTTTAAAATCATTTATTTTCAAGGACAATCAGTAAAAATACCAGGCATCATGAACTTCAGTGTCTTTTGAAAGTTGAAGCATCCATTACATATGAAAGTGCTTTCAACACAAGCTTTAAATTTCTTTGCTTGGTGAAATTAGAGGTTACTGTAAATGCTCCTTGCTCAGGAGAGTAGTTTACAACTTTCAAAAAGTAATTTTGTATTTATATTTCAGGTTATGAGCACTGTGTTGTTTTGGATAACTAATTTTAATTGGGATGATAAGAGACCATATTAAAGGATTGTCCTGCTCTGAATGCAACTTTAAGCAACACTGAGTTTTAGGGACTCTGGGAGATTTTGACAGCAAAGCAAAATGCTTGATATTCCACTATTTAAAGAAGTTTCAAGCACTCCATGCAACTGTAGTTTCAGAAGCTTTTAGTTTTAGGAATCAATATGATAATCTTCATTTAAGGTTTTCCAAAATGAATGGTCATTTCTTTTAAATACAACATGGTTTCAACACTAAACAGATGCACTACTCTAGAGCGTTACAGTGAGAATTTCCTACCTGTACAGTATCATAAATGAAGAAATAATCTATTGCTTTGCAATACAAACTTTATACTCATTAAATTGGCACCACAGGCACTTCACTTCTAACAAAAATACACACTGGAGGTAATGATTTTAATTTACCCTCAAGCTTTTTAACTTCATCTCAACAACCACATGTTAGTATATTTACAAGAAAAATATAGAGAGAGGTTTAAAGTTCTTCAGTGGTGTAAATGCTGCTTTTGGTATCAGACACACTCTGGAAACAGACATTAGTATTTCCCAATGGGATAAGAAAGCTCTATCAAGATGCGTTATCTCCCAGAATTATCACAAGCCAAAGAATAAAATAAGCTTCTGTATAACTGCTCCGGAGGCATACAATCAAATACCACATCAGCATGGAACACATTCAGCGAATAGCTGAAAACTCTAGAAACAGTAAGAAACTTTAGTACTTTTTCTCTTGGGAGCCTGCCACTCCTCCGTCCAGGTGAAAGGCGCTAATGATACTTAAACACAAACCTAATTCAACAAATGTATCTGGCCTGAGGATGCATTTATTTTTTTTTTTTAAAAAAAGCTTCTACAGATTTGCAACAGAAGAATGTATCTGTGGCAGGCTACAAAATCTGAACGTTTATGTTAAGTGTATTATGCTTGTGTACAGAAAACTATATAAACAATACCGAACAGTCAAGGTTAAATTTGTTCAGCATCTCAATTTTTTCACATTTAAGAATGAGCAGGTGATAAACACTGCTGATTAATCTGTACTTTTTGATGCAGGCCTGCAGATTCTTTTTCTGGATCTTGCCCTTCAATCCAAACAACAAGAACAAACATACGCAGCAGCACCACAAGGAGCGGGTGAAACTAACAGCATCATCCTATCCTGTTCACTTACAGCCCTGTTACCCCCTTTTTAAGCTCTCTGTCTCAATAGTTCAACTAAAGAACTCCATTGAACATCATTTTGAAGACACTGTAATCAGCCAGTATTTTTCTAGTTGTCAAGAAGAGTTCAGTGAAAATTAGATACGAACAGCAGCTTAGGCTGATTCCATAGGAAACAAAAAATACGGCACAAAGTTCTGGAGTCAGTCAAATGAAAATCTATTTGGGGGATTTCTTAGATTTTACATTTTCTGCATTGATATTCAAGATGTGCAGTTGTACTTACCATTGCTACCAGGCAAGAAGGATAAGCAGACATCCATAACAAACCCATTTCCAAACTGCAGAATTTCAATGCATTTAGCTGGAAAACAAGAACAGACATTGCTGATCTCACTCACGGTAAGTATTACAGTTACACTGTCATTTCCTGCATTACATTACTGTTATGGTTTAGCCCCACGCGGCAACTAAGCACCACACAGCCGCTTGCTTGCTTCCCCCTGCCCAGGTGGGATGGGGGAGGGAATCAGAAGAAAACTCATGGGTTGAGATAAAAACAGTTTAATAGGACAGCAAAGAAAGAGGAAATAATAATATTACTGATAAAGGAATAGACAAAACCAAGTGATGCACAATACAACAACTGCTCACCACCTGGTGATTGACAGCCTGTCCCCAAGCAGCGATTCCTGCCCTCCAGCCAATGCCAGTTTATATACCAAGCATGATGTCATACAGCAGGGAATATCCCTTTGGCCAGCCTGGGTCAGCTGTCCCGGCTGTGCCCCCTTCCCAGCTTCTTGTGCACCTCCCCACTGGCAGAGCATAGGAAGCTGAAAAATCCTCAGCCAGAGTATAAACACTACAACTACTTAGCAACAACTAAAAACATCAGTGTGTTGTCAACATTATTCTCATACTAATCCAAAACACAGAATTGTACCAGCTATTAGGAAGAAAATTACCTCTACCCCAGTCAAAACCAGGACAATTATGTAGTTAAAATTTCTCATTCAATCTTATTTTAAGGAGCTGAAAAACTTCTACATTTTTCAGAAGCCTAAATAATAATGTTATCTTCTGTGGGGCCACAGAAATTCATCCAGAGTCAGCCGAGTTAGAATATAAGTCACTATTCTCCACTGAGTATTAAAATTGTACAGCTTCACTGTGGTAACACATCAGAAGTGATAAATATTGCAAATTATATGCTGTGGCAACAGCATTCACTACACAGGAAGCTAAAACCGAATCCATTTGCTACAAGAAGAGAGAGATAAGCAAAAACCTGCAAACACCCCTGAGATCCAAGAAGCAGTTAAAACTGGTAAGCCATCAAGATCAGAGTTACCAACAGGATAGCAGGAAATCCTCTCTACAGAAGCAGAATTGGAATCCACAACAGCAAGACAAAAAGGAAAGGACCAGGCTTCATGGTGTTCTTTGGGAGCATAAGAAATGTCTTCTAGAACATGAGACTGAAGACTGGCAACTCCCACCTGTTTCCCTCATTTAGGCAGGAAAATGTGAAATCCTTAAGTATACCACATAAGGAAGAAAGCAGCTTGAGAGATGCAGTCAGTACAACTCAAGTAGGATACTTTAAATCTAGATTATCCATCCTATTTATTTCTTATGTATTTCAAGGAGCTGTTCTCCCATGTGTCCGTGCAAGGGCCTAGTTCACCAGAAGGTCAAGATCCTATTATCACAAACTTCATTGGACTCAAGTCAATAGTAAAGAACAAGTGACTAGTTTTAACTCAGCCTTCTAATGCCAGCAGTAATCATTTTAGTAAGTAATTGTACTTCACGCACACCTACAACTAGTCTGCCCCCACATTACAGGGCAAAATGATGGTTCAGATTATCAGATTCCAAATACATATTAAAAAGAAACAAGTAAATTCAGACAACACATCACTAATGAAAAACAAAGATAAATCATTCTGCAGAACAAATCCAACCCAAAGCTGTTAAACTACTATAAGCCTCAGCTTTCAAAGAGCAATACAGTGGTTTGATGTACCAAAGTTTGAAGAAAATCAATGTAGTTGCATTAAAAGATGTTAATATTTAGCCAAGTACTTCAATGGATAAGCATTCACCATTTTTATTAAGCCTGTATGTTGTCCCTAATGTTAAAGTTACCTTCTGAGCCATGCTGAGACCAGATTCTCACAGTAGAGTCAGAAGCTGCAGAAGCTATTAGCAGATTTAAATCAGGTTCGTCTGACTGGTAGACAGCATCCACAGCACAAACAGCTTCAGTATGGCCTTTGAGAGGAATGCTTTTCACAAGCTGAAGACATTGGAAAGTTTTACAAAGTTTTAAATTCCAGCAACTTATCTGAGAGAGTTTTTAAAGCCATTTTAAGGAATACAATTATTTAATACTGAAAACAAATTGTACACCTGTGATGGTGTACACACCTGCCAAGCTGTGCTTTAGCTATAGCATATTCCAGGAAAACACAGAGAAGGGATACGGCAGTAATGACTATTAACTTGATAAGACTTTCTTCAAAGCTGAACAGAATTAAATTTTCCTGTGTACACTATACAAACCTCACTATTCATTAAGGAAAGCTGGAAATAGTACAGAAGTTAGGAAAAGCAATTTTCCTTCCTTTTTCTCCTTCTCTTGCCCCTCACCTTTAGGAATATCTCATAAAAGTTCGGAGAACCTTAGTGAAGGAGACAGAGCAGAGAATACAATGGAATAAGCAGCAGCTACAGCAGCTCTAGCAGCAATGTTTAGTGTGTTCTTGCAAATCGAACCAGCTTTTTACCGCCTCAAAATACTGACATGAAAGACAAAAACTGTAAATTTAGACTTAAGTACCTACTTTCTTAATGAATGAATACAGGTGATTCACTTTGTAATCTGTTCCTCATAAACACAGCAAAACGAGCAGCTTTTAATTCTGTGACCAGAAGCCATCCAGCATTTATCCGAATGTCATAAATGCCTTTCACATCTCCTTCCAAAATATAGCATGGTAGGCCCCGGTAATAATTTTCGATTGATCCGATATATAGAACTCTGCCTGTTTTTAAGAATTTACACTAGTCTAGAACTTCCATTAAAATGTGCACATTTAGCCACATTTTTTTTTTCAAAGACTGTCATAAGGCCGTGCACCTCATCAGCAGAAGTTCATAAAGAAATCTGTAAAGTATTTTAAATAAATATGTTAACAGTTACAATAAATCAGGATGAGAAATTATTTGTTTGAGAACATTCCCCCATCAAACATGCATGGTAACAACTACTCTAGGTGCACTTCCCCCTCACATGGATTCTCATACACTTCAAAATGCCAAGTCTAATCTAGTTTGAGGCAGCCTATGAAATGGGTTACCCACACAGCCAGTCACAAATCAACACCTAATATGTAAGATTTTAAGTCAGATGAAGAAGATAGTCTAATTTTTTATCTAAATTTCAGTGCAGTCTGAAGGCTCTTTTACACTATGCTTGATCTTTTGCCTTACATTTTTACAGTACAAAAAATAAATTAGCACATCTCCTTAATTTTCTCATTTTTGCTGACAAAACTCCATTGTTGCACAGATTTATTTTTTTTTAAATACTTACCCTAACTTGTGTATCATTCTGGTAAGACTACCTATATACAAACACTGTACTGTTACACAGATTGACTGGAAATCACTAGAAATGGCTATAAAGAAATGAGGAAGAAGGGTACAGGAAACATCAACTAAAAATGAACCTTATGAGGTTTGAAGATTTTAAGGCAGCTTAAAGAAAAGTGCTGCATAAGATCAGAAAGCTGATGACTCAAGAACATACAAACAGCATCTTTCAGACATGCTAGACAAATCCACCTGATGACTGGTTAGCTAATTTCTTAATGAAGGCTGATTTGAAAAAGATTAAACATTGTTCCTTCTTTTCTGTAGTTTAAGTAAAACATAGCATGACAGAATACCAACAATTTGAAGGAGATACACACAAGGTTCGATAGTCAAGGTAAAACAAAGAGGTATGAATAAAAAAATACAGATAAAACAGATAACTTGTGGTATGTCAGAAACTGGAGAGGGAAGGAAGCTTTAAAAAGAGGTTATTCTTGCTTACCTGATTACTCCATGTTCCTGTTCGATTCCATTCCCAAAGAATGAGTTGTTTATCAGATCCACCAGAAATTAACTCTGTTTCAGAAGCTAAAATTACATTTGGTTAAGTTTCATGAGCACTTGGTTTATAACAGCAGTCCACAACATAAGCAATTACACACAATTATTCACAAAATACCACATATCAACTGTAAGCAAAGTATCTATCAAAATAAAGTATGGCTAATATGAGTTGCACTGTGCAAAACAGCTTAAGAGGAAATGTATTCTCTAAGACAAAGTCACAGGAATATTTAGAGTTCTGTATTAATGTGATGAATTTATTTTCCAAAAAGATTCTCAAATCCAGTAGTGTAATTCAATATTTTCTTTTTTTGTTTGGTCTTTTTGGAGACTAGGAAAATACAGTAAGAGAAATCTGACACAACAGAATTCAAAGCTTCACACGAAAATTTAATTCCTAAGTTCTCTGAAAATAATTTATTTTAATAAGCTTTAAGAAAAAAAAAATATTTCAGTGCAACCTGTTGAAAGGATAGCAATTTATTCCACTATTAAAGAGGAATGTTCTCATCTCAGTAATTTCCCCCCCAAAAGGCAACCATATCAGGGGGTTGGGCTAGATGACTTTTACAGGTCTCTTCCAACCCAAAGATTCTATGATATTATATCAACGGTCTCATCAACAGCCCCATTTCTCTTTGTCAGCGAGTTTCTAGAAATGCCCAAGGGCAAGAATATGTGCCTTTGAAAAATTCGCATTAAGTAAGTTTAAAGCCTGGAATTACTATCAAGCAAAAGCCTCATACGGGTCTCAAACATTTTTATCTTAAAGGATTATTTTTTCATGGATATGACCTCTACACAACCTATGGCTTTATAGTATGAGAGTTCTTAAAAAGCTCTGCAAATCGGTTTAAAAAGTCAAAACAACGCAAAACTCCAACCCCTTACCATGGAGCGCAGCGGCAGCATCACGGCCGCCCATCCGTCAGAGCCACCGCCGCCCCAAGGCAAAACAGCCTCCCGGGCTGGCCTTGGCTGCGGGGCCCGGAAAAGACAGCTCGACCGGATCCCCTCGCTTACCGGAGCCGAGTCGGATGGGTCACATCCCTGCGGAGCCACCTGCTAAAATCCCCACCGGGAAGCTAGGCTTAAGGCGAGAAGATGCGCTGAAAACACTGCAGCTCCCTATTTCCTTCAGCTCCTCATAGTTTAGACCGCAGCTCCTTCTGCTGCCTACGCCCCCGCCTCACCCCCTCAGCGAG
>NW_010509648.1:0-10816 GCF_000687285.1 Phaethon lepturus
CTTCTCTTCTCTTCTCTTCTCTTCCTTTCTTCTGATTGAAGGTTTAAAAAAAAAATCATAACATTTCAACCGCTAAGCCTTTATCTGTAACAGCACAACTTTAGGAATGAAATATAAACTGTCACTTAGTAGTAGGAAAAGGTGGATTATTGTCCTGTTTTTGACTGGGATAAAGTTGTTTTTTTCTTCTTGATGGCTGGTATAGTGCTGTGTTTTGGATTTGATATGAGAATAATGTTGATAACACACTGATGTGTTTGGTTGTTGTTAAGTAGTTGCAGTGCTTATAATAAGTCAAGGGCTTTTCAGCTTCCCTTGTTCCGCCAGCGGGGCGGTGCACAAGAAGCTGGAAGGAGGCACAGCCAGGACGGCTGACCCAGACTGGCCAAAGGGATATTCCACACCAGACAATGTCGTGCTCAGTGTTTAAACTGGAGTTGTCTGGGCAGCAGGAACCACTGCTCAGGGATGGGCTATCGATCACTGGGTGGTGAGCAACCATTGTATTGTACATAACTTGTTTTTTTATATTCCTTTATCAATAATATTATCATTATTATCATCATTTTTGTTTCCTCTTCTTTTGCTGTCCTATTAACTGTTTTTATCTCAAACCATGAGTTTTTTTCTGATTCTTTCCTCCATCCCACCTGGTGGGGGAGGTGAGCGAGCGGCTGTGTGGTGCTTAGTTGCTGGCTGGGGCTAAACCACAACAATTATTTATTTATTTACAGTTGTAGCTTCACCCCCAACACAGTGATATTTCATGAATACATTAATAATATTATTTTTGTTCCTTCCAAGAGAAAGCTGCACCATGTCTTAATGATTCATACTAGCACTCTCCCAGTGAGGTACATAAGCATATGGCTTTAAGCATAACAAATTAAGAATTCCCTCAAAAATAAGAATGGTCAAGTGTTTGAGCAAGTAGGATTCATCTGAACCACCTTTGACCATTTAAAATTGGTTATCCAATTTAATATGCTGGCCATGCAAAATATGTTTATAGGCAATGGAAAGATAGAAGCATATCTAGAAATATGTCGTGCATAATTTATCATAGTCTTAGAATGGGTAGAAACATCATCTTCAGGGTACTTATCTCTTTGTCTTGACTGGCTGTACAGGGAAGTTAAGCTACAGATCTCATTCTTGAAAGATAAAGTTAGTCAAAATATATACTCTGTCAGGTGTCAAAAGGAGGGTAGACATAAAATAACATTTACATAGCACCCACTGAAACCAGTGGGGACTGGAGAGCACAAATAGTTTTAGGTATCTGCCTCTGCCTTTTTCTGTACTTCAGTTTCGCATCTATAAGACAAAAATAACACATTCTTGTCCTCCCAGGAATAGTGAGCACAAAACCATTGAGGATGTTAAGATTTTCTAGCATAAGTAGATTGAAGAGCCACTCTCCACCATTTACATCAGTCCTAGTTAACAGGGGAGGTCCCAGATGACTGGAGGCTTGCCAACGTAATGCCCGTCTACAAGCAGGGCCAGAAGGAGGATCCTGGGAACTACAGGCCTGACCTCAGTACCAGGGAAGATCATGGAGAGGTTCATCCTGAGGGTGCTCACAGGGCACCTGCAGGACAACCAAGGGATCAGGCCCAGCCAGCATGCGTTCATGAAAGGCAGGTCCTGCGTGACCAACCTGATCTCCTCCTAAGACCAGGTGAGCCACTTAGGGGAGGAGGGAAAGGCTGTGGATGTTGTCTCCCTGGACTTTAGGAAGGCCTTTGACACCATCTCCCAGAGCATTCAGCTCATGACTTAGACAAATGTACTCTTCGCTGGGTAAAGAACTGTCTGGATGGCCAAGCTCAGAGTTGTGGTGAATGGAGTTAAATCCAGTTGGCGGCCGGTCACAAGTGGTGTTCCCAAGGTCTCAGTTTTGGGGCCGGTCTCGTTCAATATCTTTATTGATGATCTGGATGAGGGGATCGAGTGCTCCCTCAGTAAGTTTGCAGATGACACCAAGCTGGGTGGGAATGTTGATCTGCTGGAGGGCAGGAAGGCTCTGCAGAGGGATCTGGACAGGCTGGATTGATGGGCTGAGGTCAACTGTTTAATAAGGTTTAATAAGGCCAAGTGCCCGGTCCTGCCCTTTGGCCACAACAACCCCATGCGGCTTGGGGAGGAGTGGCTGGAGAGCTGCCAGGTGGAAAAGGACCTGGGGTGCTGGCTGACAGCCGGCTGAACATGAGCCGGCAGTGTGCCCAGGTGGCCAAGAAGGCCAACAGCGTCCTGGCCTGTATTAGCAATAGTGTGGCCAGCAGGAGTAGGGAAGTGATCGTGCCCCTGTACTCAGCATTGTTAAGGCCACACCTCGAATCCTGTGTTCAGTTTTGGGCCCCTCATTACCAGAAGAACGTTGAGGTGCTGGAGTGTGTCCAGAGAAGGGCAACGAAGCTGCTGAGGGGTCTTATGAGGAGAGGTTGAAGGAACTGCGGTTGTTTAGTCTAGAGGAGTGGAGGCTGAAGGAAGACCTTATTGCTCTCTACAACTTCCTGAAAAGGGGTTGTGGCAACGTGGGTGTTGGTCTCTTCTCCCAAGTAACCAGTGATAGGATAAGAGGAAATGGCTTCAAATTGCACCAGGGGAGGTTTAAATTAGATATGAGGAAAAATTTCTTTACAGAGAGAGTGGTGAAGCATTGGCACAGGCTGCCCAGGGAGATGGTGGAGTCACCATCACTGGAGGTGTTGGAAAAATGTGTGGACATGGCACTTCAGGACATGGTTTAGTGGGCATGGTGGTGTTGGCTTGATGGTTGGACTTGATGTTCTTAGAGGTCCTTTCCAGGCTTAATGAGTCTGTGATTCTATGATTCTAAGATGCAACGCATGTCCAAAGCAGGGTAATCTGAAACCAAGAGCACTGCCAAATCCAGAGGAAATAAGCATAAGTGCAAGAGCATTTATGCTTTGGCCATAGTCTGCCTGGCTGAAGAAAGTGGACAAAATCCAAGCCAAATCACATGATAGTCCAAAGGCTATGGAGCATTTTGGCATTGTTAAGCATGACTGAAGTGACTATTTAGCATTATTACCACAGCTGACATCGTGCATCTTCTGTCAAATATATAAGATCAGCTATGTAAGTGGAATATAAGATTAAGGCACTTGAGTAGTGGCTAACAGATCTGAGCTTTGACTGTTTAGCTTCGACACTGATTCCGTATGTGCTCTATGTCGTTTCCCATCTCTGCAAGATCAGCCTCTGCTCTTGAATCTGAGAATGATGAAGTGTATAGAAT
The DNA here is from genome assembly GCF_000687285.1 of Phaethon lepturus. Lineage (NCBI taxonomy): Eukaryota > Metazoa > Chordata > Aves > Phaethontiformes > Phaethontidae > Phaethon > Phaethon lepturus. The sequence continues at coordinate 3,269 of NW_010509648.1, forward strand.
AAATTCATGTATGGACAATGGGGCCATGGTACGGTTCCTGATTTTGCGTATTTAACGTAAATTAAGAAGTTAAATACAGAGCAGGTTTTGGTTTTGTTACATCATGTGTTTAGAGTTACTACAGCTTATTTTTGGTCATATACTTAAGAAATATTAAAAAAGATCAACAGACAAAGGGGATCAGTCCATTAATACATGGCACAAAACCAGTTATCAGGGAAGAAACACAGATGAAGACCTAAGGAATTGTTAGCTGATAGAGTAATCATTTAGGTAAGAACTGTATTCAGTGCTGAGAGTTCTCATATTTCTTGTTAAATAAAATTTATAACATTTCCTTTGTTTTGACAGAGGGAAGATGATTAAATCTCTCTTGAAGATATCCCAGTTCCCATTTAGGAGTTCAGTTCTGTGCTTCAAGTAGCCCGTCTTCTATTCAGATTGTACCACCATGAGTGCATTTTGCCTACTTAAACTGCAAATCTTTTACAGCGATCTTAGCAAAATGAACCCCTGACCATTTTCCTCTTTTATGTGTTGTTGTAATACAAATAGCAACAGTATTAACCAATAATAATACTTTGTTTCTCCCGTTTAATTCTTTCAATGATGTTCCATATGTAAAAAGCATAGTAAAACTTTCTCAGGAACAATAAAAAATAATTGCAGGATATTCATCTTATGGTTATTCACCATTTCTTTACTCTTCTAACATGAGCAACTGCTAAATTAAATGACATTTGGTTTATCAGTTGAAAAGGAATCTGAATGTCTTTGTAATTTAAAAAGAGGATAACATTTCTTCTTTAAGCAGTATCACAGCCTAATGCTACTATACACAAGCCCCTTTATTTAGAATACAGCTCTGTGGCATAAGTTAAAGGATGAAACACCTCCTTGTTGATGAAAGAGTAAATCGCTACATGTTGATTCCTTGCTCACAGAAAGTCTCAATTTGTTTTTACATGGGAACAAATTTTGGCCTCTAAAAGTTAATATGATCATGGAAGTAGCCTTGCTCTGCAGTAGCTTTGCCGAAAACAGCTCTCATGGCCCTCCCTAACTCATCAAACAAGGTTCAACAGGTGGTTTCATAAGGACTGATGACAAGAACGTTTTGAGTTTCAGTTCTCTCAAATTAGCAGCACCTTAAACATTCTTAAAGGCTATTCCAGAATTGCACTACATAAATATTAAAAACCAAACACTCCCTCCCCCCTTCTAATTTTCATCCTCATATTATCAAAAGTCACTGGGCCATTTGGCTTTGTGCACATTGTCTTTCAGCTTAGAAAGCACTGCTCCTTCCCTGATGATTATTGCCATTCACCAACCTTGGTTTCATAACACTTAGGATCAGAGCTGCTTTGGTCCCCTTCTATCTGGTATGGTCTCAATCTCCCCTCATCTCAACAGGCATGCTCTGCATCTGCTCTAGTTTAAGTTCATCATCTCAATGACAGGGATTGGGAACTGAAATAAGGAAGGACACAGCATACTTCAGGTGGTCTGACAGAGTCAGTCTCTGCTCTGGAAGGATCCCCCAGCAACTCCTTTACTTCAGAAGCCCACGTGAGTTAGAGAGAAACCTAAGTCTCAAAGATGACGATAGTAAATTCAACATGCTTAGAAACAGTCTCAGACATTGAAACATGGGAAAGAAAGCCAATTTCTTTACTACTAGACTCTCCTAATCTCTAAAAGTGGGATTGGGAGTGGTCATTGGCCCTCCCTGCCTCCTAAGCCATACCTGTGAGCTGTCTGAGACAGCTGCGGCTTGCAGACACTGAAGTCATGTCAGAGGCTGCGTGAGCAATGTAGTGGTATGAACAACCAAGCACTACTGTCCAAGACCATTTCTTGGCACTGTTTAATCTATTATTATGGATTTAGCGCACACCATATGCTACCTCCTTATATCACTTCCAAAAAGATAAAATTAATCTTTTTGATCTGAAGTCACTTGAAGATCCACTTTTCATAATCTATATATGAAACAAAGACTGGTTTAGTTCCTCCCTTTGCTGGAATGGAAATGAGATTTCTTTTACTCTATTTGCAGTAAGTTTGTCATTATAGTTCAGAGCAGAATTCCTCCTGTAGGAAATGCACAAAGACTTCAACAGGTATGAGATCATCTACCGCTAAACTTACGGCCAGGTTTGGTAGAAAGCAAGCTTTAGTTATAAACATTGGGGTCATAGCTAGTTGAAGGTACAGAGAGGTTTGGAGGAACAGGATGATCTTCAGTTGCCTAATAAATGGTTTTTTTCAGTTGAGTAGGCCTATGTAATTTGAGATGCTTTATAATAAGTGAACTATTCATCTGGCAGATATGAGACTGGGCCTCTAGGAGACCTGAGCCAGTCTGGAGCAGCAGGTAGAAGTCACGTCAAATACCCTAAATGCTAGACACCTATGTTTAGGCTTCTGTATCTCTTCCAGTGTCCTATAACTCCACAGTGTGAAACAAATAACAGCAAAATCAAGCCACTGACAGTTAAAATCAATAAAGTTCAAAATGGAAATAAGCATTCAAATTTTGGTTGCTGAGACAAGTAAATGACTATATTAATTTAGACAGGGACTGTTTAAATTCTCCCCTCACCTCTAGTTCTTTCAAGGTAAAGTACTTTTTCTAAAGCAGGATAACTTTCTAAGTATTGGACATACTGGAAAAATCACTGTGGAATTCCAAAATCAGTGCCAATGTTAAGTCAGATTAAATCATTATTCCTGGCTTCATATTATACTTCTGCTTGGTCTGAGACAATACCCATTTCTTCTGTGTATTTATAACAACTGTTTAACATCTCTAAAACCATAACTAGTTAAGCGATCACTCCTGTACTTAAGTAACCATTCCCATACTACAAATATTATGCATGGAAATAGTTCATTTACACACTCTATCTTCCTAGTCTCCTACCAAAAACTCTTAATAAAGACAGTATTTGTTCTCTAATAAAATTAGCTTTTCAAGAAAGAGCTTAATACTCATGAACATAGAAAAAGCAACAAAAGCCCAACTGCATGAAGGTTAAAGCTTTTCCAGTCCAACTCTTCCTTTTTTATATCCCTTTAATTAAGAAGATGCTCTGATTTATCCATCAAATCAGATTTTTTTCTTACAATCTATAATGAATTAAGACATTACCTGACAATTCCTTGATTTCAGCAGCCCATTTAAGCATAAACAAAAAACCCACAGTAGCATAAACCGTGATTTACTCATATCTCTAACTTACCTAAATGTACTGAATATTAGCCTATTCTGGGGTTATTTGCTACTTTTATTTTTTTATGAGATTCTGGGTTTATCCTAATATAGGTAAAGGGAATATCCAAATTCTCAGCACCATATTTGGGTTGGAGACCCTTCTCCCCTGCACAACTCTCTATATACCTAAGTGTAAGTGATTTATGGTATAAACCATTACAGACCTCCACAAGGCCATCCAAGTGGTCAGGGGTCATCACAGTATCGATCGAGGCTGCGGTTCAGGCTGGCAGACTACTGTTATGTCCTGCACCCTTTCAGCATCCTCTTCATGAGATCTTGTGGAAAGAGACAGGACGGTTAGACAGGTCCCCGTTCAGGAAAAAGTGCTTGACTACCTGTGTATATGCCTCTGATAGTAAGTATCAGAGGCAACACTTCTCCCTTCAGCCAATACTTGATGCATTTGGCAACACTTCAAATGTAGGGCATATCAGACTGAAACTACTCTGGGACAAGATGTGGACTGTGAAACTTGGGCTGCTACATTCCCGGTGTGTTAGAAGCTGTTTGTCCCACCATATGATGTGGGCTAGCAGGCACTTAGGGTTTGGGATGCCAGCAAAACCAGTGCTTGGTCCCCTTCCTTGGTGGAGTCGTCAATACTTTCAATCTTGTGTAAGTACTGATAGTATCTGTAAAACTCAAGCTTATCTCTTTAGCCACATCTTTTTGATGCAGTTTTTACCAGATACCCTCCTGCTCAACATTGGATGGTGGTTTTAATGGTGTGGCCCAATATGTTCTTGCAAAAGACGGAAGGCAGGCAAGTCACAGAAGTTTGGCTACTAGTCCTACTAAACTCTTTTGATCTTATTTAATCTATCTCACTGGAGATATTCAGTAAGATACCAAGATTCTAGTAGTTACATAGCAAAAACAGAGTAAGTAGATAAGACAGTTAAGAAACATAACATCTGTCTTCTCTTGTCCCTGGGAAATATTATGTGTTTAATAAAATGTTTTGCTGTTCTCTCTATTAATTATTAAAAAACAATTTTCCTTTCTAACAAAAGTCAGAAAAGAAAGAAAATGCTATAAATCACAAACCATTTATGCCATTCATTGATTAACTGATGACTACAGATAGGCTTACAATGCTTTAGATTACTTTGACGTTTTCATATTTAACTGACAATGCAGATATAGCTACATTAACTACACTTACATCACTTCGGAATGATTTATGTCTGGTAGTGGGGAAGAAGAAAAAGAAGTTCTGTATTTCTCATAGAAGGTTGATGTGGGACTCAGCTGACCAAAGATAGATATGAACCTTGTAGATAACTACACCTAACTGAGTCTTTGTGCTTTTCTTTATTATAAATTTAGAGAAAAAGGCACAATTCGTGCAGTCAATCTTATGCTAAAGCAGACATCCATAATAAAACAGATTAACTGTGGCCTTGAGATGCTTCTTTCTCTTTGACTTTAAAGGAAGGCTGAAGTACCTAGCTCTTGTCTCTACGTTGCCTTATAGACATGAAGACAAGTGAGATAAACCCACTCCAGTAATCTAGCAATGATATCATAAAAAAGGAGTTTGATGAATTAAAATGTACCTATAATTATAGGGAGTCAGCAAACTGTTTTGTCGTATCATAAATACCATTCATACACATTGACTAGTTTGAAAAACATGTGATCATATGATCAGACCTCATCCAAATTAGATTAGGGTTGAGGCATCTAAAGTATTTGAAAGACCTATCATGTGGAGTAAGAAGCATTTAGCTTCGTGCCATCATTCCTATTAAGTAGCAACTGACAGGCATGTGGAAGTACTATGTGTTTCTGGATCAGAAAGAAGAGCAGTCCATTTATTCTACCCTACGTGTTCTGGAAGATGACATCCCATAGCACTGATATCTCTAGAATTTTTAAGCAGCTTCTTTTTTAGCCTCAATAGAAACAAAAAATCCTAAGAGAGAAAAAAGACAGAAACTTTCCCATTAATTTATCAAAAAAGGAAAAGAATTTAATGAAGCTCACAGTATTTTCCAAGCTTTTTTATTTGGGTCCTTGTGTATGTTCTGACTATTTTGGCTAGTCCCTTAAAGATAGCATAAAGTATATGTGACTGGGAATTCCACTTAGACTTTAAGATGCTGGTGTTAAATATGATTCCTGCCTCAATCACTGTCTTAGATATTTGCCAGGTTTTGCTTATATAAAGTTACTTGCCAGAAAACAAACAGGTAAGAAAACAAAATAAGGAAAAGATTAGTCATATTCCCACTTTATTTCTTCAAATGAGCAAGAAACCCTCACTAGGGGCAGGGCAGAAGAGCCACTTCATACAGCCATTGCTAATACCGTTACGTGTATTTAGTTCAATCAAAAATTATCCTGTGCTAAGGTCATAGGTTTAAATTGTCTTGATTAGAGGTGTGACATATTCAAATTGAAATTGTAAATGCTTGAGGCATGAACACTTACAGCTGTCAAAGTAGATTCTGAACTGAATCTTTTTTTCCATGCAGTGTGCATAGTGACTCTGCATCCTTTCCAGTGAAAAGAAAGGTTTGGCTGGTTTTCTATTATTTGTCTGGTACTTTTGGCACAAAAAATGAACAGATGCAAGAACCTGCTGATTTGAGATGGGAAATTTTACAGAAACACTGAGTAGGAATAAATGAAATTGTACTATGGAAAAAAAAAATTCCCCCTGCAGAAAAGCATATTGTTCAGTTCTTGTACACCACTGGCAAATTGTATTGACTTCATAAATAGGAATGAACAGTATTTAAGAGTCCTTCATTTCTCTAAATGATAAAAAGTTTATGACAGATAATATGGTGTTTGGCATTGAGATATAAATTGCTTTCTCCAGGAAGATAAGGAAAGATGGCTCTCTCAGAGTCATATTCTAGGATAAAATAGGAGTAAATGCAAGGTTTCACCCTTTCACTACACTAGTAAGTTACCATATGTGAAATATCTTTTACCTGCAAACACAGATCCTGGTGTTGTAACTGCCAGTCTAATAAGATAATAGCTTTAATAGAATCTATACAGGATTTGTAATTCTTATTATGTAAATCCACCAGTATTTTTTTCATATACACATTTTGGTTTCATATTCAATCCTAAAAAGCAAGAACCTTTGAAATAAAAATATGATTTTCATTTTTGGGGGCAGAATTTTTAAATCTTGACAATTCTAATGGATTTAAACATAAATAAATAGATCAATTAGACAAATCAACCTCCTCCTCTGAATCTTGCTCCAGCTATTTGAAGAAAAAGAACTAACCTATTGAGATTTAAATTGTATTAATTGCAGAATTATAATGTTACTGATTATATGGAGCTTCAGGTATTCTCTATGGGAAAAAGTTAATTGAAAGATTTCAGAAGCTCTGGTCGGTATTATCATGCTAAGGAAATTGTTCTGTAACACTGATTTTTGTGGCCCTCTACAACTATACTCATTCAACTTTTATGTGAACACAGAATGCTCTTTCAGAGTTCATTTGAAAACCAAAGGATTACATAAAAAGAATTTTTATATTTTCACATTGTAATGATTTTCAATCAAGAATCCCCTGGCAGTTTAAAATATTAATTGAATGAGCCTGTCTGGCATATAGGCAAAGGTTCTGTCTTATAAATGAGTAAACTGATGTAGACAGACTGAATGGCAGAGACAGGAGCTAAGGTCCTAGCTGTAGACTGTCTTCAGCTGGAGCAGCACTGAAGCATTTTTACAATTTTTTTCCTGAACTTGGACCTTTGACTCAAAAGACTTTCTTGTTGCAAACTTTCCTGTTCCTCTTTTCACCAACACAGGTAGCATGGGTAGCCTCCATGAAGTTTAGTAGAAATTACTACATACTATTGGCATGGGAACCAATATTTCTTTTCAGGAAGATGTTCTGCTAATGCTTGTCTTACTGGGACTTGAATCGAGCTTGATAAAGATGAAAATCCAGATTTGTGTGTACAGCCACCATTGCAAGTATTGGGAATATGGTTGATTAATCTGACTTATTTAGCTGTCAAAATGTATATGTCATCTCAGACATTGAGTCCCCTCTCAGTAACCATTAGGGAAAACAATCATCTCCAAAGAGCAAACAATTTCATCTGCAGCCCCAGACAGTTAACTCCTGTAACTTCTGTAACTTGCTTCGTGGTTCTTCAGTCTTTAGCTCCCATCTTGTTTGTACTCAGCCTCTTATTGTGTTTTAGTTTCCAAATTACACTATTAACATTGATTGTGTTTAGAAAAGGGACGGGACGGGACGGGACGGGACGGGAAGGGA
>NW_010509648.1:11327-12277 GCF_000687285.1 Phaethon lepturus
AAGGGAAGGGAAGGGAAGGGAAGGGAAGGGAAGGGAAGGGAAGGGAAGGGAAGGGAAGGGAAGGGAAGGGAAGATTCTAATTGGAAGGGACCTACAACAATCACCTAGTCCAACTGCAACTGCATTTTTAAATTACCTTATCGTGAGAAAAAAGATTGATATTGATTTCAGTCATCTTTTTTTTTTTTCTCTCTCCACAAATTCTGCAACTCACAGGCCTTCATTTTTGTGCTGAAGTATCGCCCATGCCTGCATTTTACACTGTTTTGTATCCATTCACCTACACTATTGCATCCCTGGCAATCAAGGATCTGATTAAATTTGTTTATCTTTGTATTGATAAGGGAGGTAAAGGAAGAAAAAGGGAGAGATTGTGGCATGTGATAATTAAACACAATGTCAACTATACAGACACGCAAAATAGTGTTATTTATACTTATATTGAGAGACCCAAAAGAATTGCTATTGCTTTACACCTGTGTTAGCAAATAAAAAGGGTCTTTGGCACAGAGGGCAAATGGTGTGGCATAGCTCTTATTCCCAGAAGGGGACTCTTTCTCCCTAAAGCACATGGTCTCGTCCATGCATCTTGGTACACATGTGCAGTTTATGCAATTTTGTGTTGTGTTGGCTTGCGCTGCCTCAGGAAGCAGGTCTGGGTGTTGTGGGAGAAGGCTCATTGTCACAGGGCAAAGCTGTGCCAGGGGACACGCTGCATGATCATATCTGTAACCCACCTCAGTCAGATTTTCTTTGAGACACATCTTTTTCCTTCTGCATTCCTGTAGTTGACATGGTACCACGAGAGGGGAAAAATGCATTTATAGGTAAAAGACAATCAATTCACACTTATGTATTAAGTTGTGATGTGAATCACAGAATCACTAAGTTTGGAAAGGACCTTTAAGATGGTCAAGTCCAACCATTAATCCAGCGCCACGTTGTCCCCT
>NW_010509649.1:0-10188 GCF_000687285.1 Phaethon lepturus
GTGGGCTCACTCACCAGCTGTGTCAGGAAGACAAAGCATCTTGAAGAAAGAAATGCAGTTTATATAATCGTTGGCTTTTTTTTTTAGGTTGATTTCGCTTTGTGTGCATTTAAGTTTGTAATTTCTGCCTTAACTGAATTAAGAAGTATCTGTTAGTCTGCAGTTAAGTCTTCAGATTATAGCCAAATCTGATTTTAGCTATAGTTTAATTACAGAAAGTTATCAGCCACTTCTGAAAAAAATTAGCTACATTTTGCTGCAGAAATAGAAATCTGTTGTAGAAGAACAGTTAGGTGTGGACTGGATGAACAGTTGTCGCGGGCTGCGATTGCTGTAGGATTAGCTCTTGCCACTGGGAGCAAGAGTGGATCCTTGTTTAAGCGCATTACCTTGGTTTCTTAGATAGCAAAGAAAATACTTCACCGTAGAGTGTATGCAGGCTCTGACATGCACCTAGGTATAAATTCTTAACAAAGCTAAATGCTCACGTTAGTGTAGAATACCACTGTGTTGGCCGTTCATTTACGGCTTTTTTTCCTGTGGGAAAGGGGGATGGGGAAGGAGTTGTTGAATATGCAAAATATTTGAAGTGTTTTCAGTTTCAGTAAGATGAAGGGTACTGCTTACTGTGCATCAAGTATCCAAGATGAAAGGAGGGTGCTGAACTTTGTAATTATCCCTCAGTCTATACCATGAAGTCTGAAAAAGTTGCGTGTTAGAACTTGCAGGCATTTAATGAATTTCAAGTTGCAATTTCATTTCTGTTGCCATTCCTGAAATACACAGCCGGCGGACCAAGACGAACGCTGAAGAAGTCACACGAGGAGTGTTAACGCAGCCTGCTCTGGTTCCTTTCTAGTACAAGTACATTTGGACACATATACACACATATTTTGTAAAGTAGTTTAGGCTGCCAGAAGTTGTGATATATTGTCTCTCTGGTAGAGCGCAGAACAAAAACATGTTTAACTAAGTATCGATCAAGAAGCTCACATTTTATAGCTACGAAATAATTTAGTTGCTTTACATTTAAACATATGCTTGAATGCATTCTTTTTTTCATTTGTTCAGATTTGCTGAGTAAGTGTACGTTTCTAAATCAAAGACTAAGATACGATAAGCCTTAATTGATCTGGGAAACTGTATGTTCTCATGTGATAACTCAGCTGTGCTGTTTGATGTATGTACCCTCTAATTTTCAGCCTTGCCTCTGCCTGTAGAATTTTACTCTTCACTTACTCTTTACCGTATTTGGAGCATTTGTAACGTAGTAAATACTGTGGTTTGTATAGTAAAACTATTCCAGGTTTTTCTAAGCAGAGTGTTTTGGTACATGTGTATGTAAATTTATCTCAGTTGTGTGTAGAAAATAGTATGTGTGGGGGTTGTTTGTTTGTTTTGTTTTCTCTCTCTTAATGAGGTAGCCATTTTTGTGGCAAATCCTGCTAGATCCGTGCTAGCGAGAACCTTTTAAGAATCTCCTAAGGGTACATTTATATTCTTGCAAGTTTATTTATAAGAGAAACAGTAGATATCTATTTGAATTACATATGTTAATTCTAAGATGCAAAGCCACTACCTGCTTCAGTAGGTGAACACTAATTTTGGAACCATTGTCATGGAAGTTAAATTTCAGGTACCAGCTATTATTGCTGTATGAAGGAAATGCAAAACTCTCTATTCAGTAGGAGTTATTGAACAGGTAATCAGGAACTGTGTAAAACCAGTCACTGAGAACTTGGGAATGGTCAAGTTAATATACAGGGTTTTTTTCCCATCCTTCCTATTATGTAAGAAAATAATATCTTTGCAAGAAAACAAGTGCGGGAATTCTTCTCTTATCCCAAATAGACATAATTTGCATCTGAAATTTAAGAACCTCTACAAAGAAGTTTGAATATAAAAGCATGTATTTGAAGAAACAGGTGCATTCAGATAATCTGTCCAGATTTGTACAGACTGGGTTGGTTTTGACAGCTGGTTTATTATCTTCCGATTTTATGACTTCTGTCATTGCCTGTAGCTGCATTTAGGTTTGACTCACCCAGGTGTGCTGCAGGACAGAAGAGAAGTGAAGAAAAAATCCAAATTCACAGCTTGGTTTAGGTGTCTTATTCTTGGTGTGACAGTCATTTCAGACATCGTCTTTCAGGGCTTTCGCTATTTCATGATTTCTGCTCTTAAAAGCTTCACTCTTTTGAAGCAATAACTGAAGTTTGCGTAGTCATAGTCTGTGTATTTTAAATGTCTTTTCATGAAAAGGTGTATTGCCATTAACTAAGAGCCTATGATGTATTGTACTTTAGCTGTCATTATTGACATTTAAGACAATTTATTTTTGCACAGTGTAGTGTAGCTCGTTTATCTTCAGGTTAACGTGCAATTGTTAACTTTTGTATTGAATTTTCCCCTTTTGTTTCATGTTCTCCGCTTCCCTCTCGTGTCGTTTATTAAGGTGTTACTACTTTGTTCGTTATAAACCTTAGTAAGAGACAACACACAGTGCTGCTGTTGTGACTGCTCTGATAGTTAGATAAAGTGTAAACTGTCTTGTAAAACTGTCTGTTCTTTTGGAAGTAAAATAATAGCATACATTTCAAATGTTTAAAAATAATTCTTCTCAATCCAGGATGTTTGCATACCGGTTAAATACCTCTGAACCTCAGTTCCAGTCTTTTTGCAAATAATTTTTGTGTTAAGAGTCCTCGAAAAGAGGTGTACTTTAGATAGGAGAGAATTTAATTGTCATTCTTTTCACTTCACTTTCATCCTCTTGTTAACAATACTGTATTTCCTAAATTCCCTAGTAGGCGCTGCTGCTGGCTGTGCGACGTGCGCGGACTGTTCGTCTTCAAGTTACTTGAGGCCCTCTGTGGGTTGCCTGTCCTTGACTATTAAGGCCAAATACAGGGAACTGCTTTCTTCCCTGTAGTTTCAATAAAAAGAAATTACAGTGCCGCTGGAGCTGCCGTTCCTATTGGTACGGGGTGTTCGAGTTACGCAAGCGTTGCACGTTGGATGTGTAAAGCAACAAGGCTCTCCGAGCTTTGCAGGAGCCATGGAACAGCTAGCCGGTTCCTGGATGGAATTACGTTCATATCACAAAATTACTAATGTAACTGGCACCCTTACCAGCCTTTCTCTGTAAAAAACCAATAAACAAAACGGGGAGCGTACTTGCCTTCTCACCCACCCTGTTCAGATCAGAACAGATGATGGGAAAGCACAGAGCAGAGGAGCTGGCTGTGCTCCCGGTGTATCTGTTTAGTAGATAAAGACGACTTTTTTTAGGGCTGTAAGTTGGCTGCTTTCACTTTTGCCTTTGAATCACCTCATGGTGTGTTTTTAACAGTATTTAGTGTGCTGCTTTGACAGGGAGGTGTGTTTGTGAAGGTTACAGTCTATGGGCTTTGTCTGCAAAAATTAGAGTGGGCTAGAGAAAGATGGACTGTCAGTCTGAACTTTGGATTTCTTGCGTTTTGCCAGCTTGAATCATACCATAAACTCTATTTAAAGATTTTGGGGTTTTTGTATTTATTTTCCACATCCTTGACCCTGACTGGTGAGCTGGACATTTGTGTTTGCCTTGGCAAGCTCCAAGCTGCTCATCTAGGGCAGGATGAAAAGTCTTTTTTCGTTTTGTAAACAAACTGTTCCTTCAGTATTTTCCATAAGGATTTACACCACCATCTTGCAACGCTTCTAGGAATTGAGAAAATCTTGCCATTCAGAGTTTTCATTTTACACAGCTTGTAGCACTGCATAGAAATGTTTGATTTTGTATGAGCAATAGTTTTCTGAGGTTGGATTTGAAGAGCTTTTTTCAGAATGTTTTCAAATTCCAGAAATAATTACATTTTTTTTCTTGAAGGGGGTTGTTCAAGCTATAGCTCAGTATTAATTGTTGTCTATCTAGAAATGGAGTTTGTATTTTTTATTTGTCTAGTGCTAACACATGCGTGTCAGACAATGCAACTGTGAACGCTGCCCCATTGTACTAGACGCTGTATACATGTGAAATACTCCTTTGAGCCCTGAAGAATTTACAGTCTAAATAAATGTTCGTGTTCTGTATTTCTTTGGATATATAGATTTTAGTGGTCAGGATGTAAAATGAGAGAAGAGCTTAGTGGGCCACTTTCTGCCAACACACAAATTATGTTTTGGAACAAATGAACTGAATTTCGTTTTGCACAGGGACGAAGGATGTTGCTCCTTTCTTGATAGGTCATTTGCAGCGAGGGGCTCACAGTTTCGAGCGCAGTATGCCATGGAAATGGCATTCTTCTTGTAATCAAAAAGACTTGTCATGGTACTCTAGCAGTGTTGCTGCTAATTTAGACAAGCTTGAAATGCTCAAAGTCGGAGATGAAGTCTTATATATTATAAAATTGCTATGATGGTATTATTAAATCCAACTCAAAGCTGAGTTAGTCCTGATCCCAAGCTACTGCAAGCCCTGCCAAGTGGAAGGAGGCTATTTGCCATGAGCTAAACTTCCAAAAAATCATAAAAAGCCTTTTAAGAGCACCCACACTTCTTCGGAAGAAAAAGCTTGTAGCATATATTCAGAATATGTTCTCTCCCGCTCCGCGCCCTGCTAAATAGCTGTGCTTGCAAGTCCCCTGTATTTTTCCCCGGACCGTGCGCTCTGCACCCTGGTAACTGGTACGAATTTATAACGCTTGCCGTAGTGTATTCACAAGGATACCAAACTCCTTGATGTTCTGTGAAAATACTCACTTTTTTCCCCACGATCTACAAACGCTTACTGAACATGGGCAAGTAGCAAAGTAAAAGTACAGTGATATTGTACTGCAGAAAAAATATGTGTACTTTTTCAATTTTTTTAAACAATAGGAAAGTACAATTTTCCATATAACTTTTCACCTTTATGCTGCTATTTATGAGCTCCAATATTTGAGTGCCAAATGAAGTCTTGGAGAACAATTAGTTCTTCATGAATGTCTTGAAAATTTTCTGCAGTGTTTAGTAAAGTATGCCATTTATTGTAAGTTATTATCCAGATTAAGTATGTGCCAATGAGTCAGCGAAACAAAACAAGATGTCTGGTTTTTGGTCTATGGCTCACTGTAAATGATAATAAATACCAAATAACCAAACTGATAGTTTAGGAGTGAATGCTGAAAGTGTATGTTAAAAAATACCCCCAAAATTACACGTAATGAATGGTGTGTAGGTTGTTAACAGAAGAGAGAAACACTGAGTTTTATGTAAAGCTCTATTGGTGCTAGTCAGCAGTCCATAAATGTTATTTATTTTTCCTTTTATAATAGAATTGCTGATTTTATAAAGGTATATTAAAAGCATATTTGAGCTCCACAAACTAAAATTACACTTCCTTTTTTGTTGCAGATCTGGGACATGAGTGATGATGAAACAGTCTGAAAATCAGCTGAATAAGGTGGAAGATGACCTACTTTGGACTGCAGCGCTGCCTTTTATCTGTTATTTGTCAAGTTAATGATTGCTTACCCATTCTGACTGCTACAAATACAAACAAACACATTTTGACATTAATATCTTCATCTTAAAAGCAATCTGTTATGGATATAACTCTCCACATTTTCATTTTTATTATGTAAATAACTAAAGAAATGTGGTTATGTTTAAACCTCCTCTTTTTTTTTTGTTTCTAAACATGGCTTACATATAAAAAATGCTGCTTAAGTAAACTTTGGTGTTTTATTTGCCCCAGTTTTTATTTTGCTTGTCAATGGACGTGTCCAAGCAGCATGTCTAAATGTCTTTTTTCATCATTTGTGCCCCTTTAGTTGGAATTTATTGTTATGATTCAGAATATTCTGCTATTGGGAGTTCAGCTGCATCTTTGAAGGAGAGCAGGAGTAGGTAACAACCTACACCTCATTGCTTGCTGTTTCAATTTACGTATTTCTAGTACAATTGCTTGTTCTCGCCTGTGTCAATGGAGGTGTTATTCTCTGTAAAGATCTTGTAATTTCATGCTATGGAAAAAATGTGGTTTGACTTACATTTACACAGGAAGGACCAAAGTGTGTTGGTATCATCATTAGGCTCCCCTGAAGTTTAGAGAAGATTCTGTTACGTAGTAAAAATTGCTTTGGGGCAGGGGGGCAGATCATTGATTCAGTCAAAACTGGTGGAGAAATGCTTTACTGAAATAAGAAATTGGTTGTCTAACTTTGCTATTCTTGGATGCTGTTAAGCAGTATTTTACAGGTGTTTAAAAAGACCAATTCTGATTTTCATTTTGGTTGGATTTTAAGTTTTTCAATTTTTGCAGCATCAGGAATGGCTTCAGAGATTATGGCTGAGCACAAACAGTAGTTTGAGAATCCGTGAGTTTAAAAGATAGCTTGAGAAAAAAGGATTTGTAAAATATCAAAGTACATTACTACAAAATTGAAGGTGACTATTGTTTTTATCTCAGAACAGATCTTAGAAGTATATTTGAAATCCCTTTTATGGCTTTAAAACATGCAAATCGCTTTATCTGCTAAACAGTCTTTACTTCCTATATATATTATGAAAATTAGTTGGTCAATCCAATTATTTTGGTTTCTTCCTTAACATAAGCTCTGAATATTTGGTGTAGGCAGCTTCTCGTGCCACATCAGAGGAAGTTTTGTCAGGTCAAATCTGCCTAAGCAGAAGGATATCTGCAACTCCCATATTCCGATCATAAAAGAAGATTTATTGAAACATACAGAGGTTTGCATCCAGCATCTAAAATAGCTATTAGTTCTATTTATTTTAACTATCATATTCACTATATTTACGTCATTTCTTAAGTAGCCTTAAGGGAACGTCTTGTTTAGCTAACTTCATTGTAATATAAAAATATATATGAATGAAATATATTTTTTTGAAAGACTAGTAATCACAGGAAACTGATCTTTTGATGGTCAGGTAATGAACAATAAGATTGATTACATGCCATGTCCATTTTAAAGCAGTTTGTTAATGTACATAATTCATTATGAGCTCAAATTACTTTCATTTTGCTAGCCATGCTGTAGTCCAACGGGAATCATGAATCAGTACCAGGGGAGTTTAAAGGGAATGATGTACTTTTTTATCTTTTGGAGTTACTGACTGTGGAGTGTAAAAGTATCTTTGCAGGTTTTGGTTATCTAAAACTTGAAAACTAGACATCTTTCTGAAATCTGATAAACATTAATAATTATTTTAAATTGCTGAAACTCTGCTTATCCTGTTCAGTCACATTGTAGCTTCACATTGAAAGTACCTATTTAACTGCGGAAGTATACAAGATCGAAAAGTTCAAAACTCAGGGTTAATATAATGTTTCCTTACGTGTGTAATTTCAGTAACATACAACTCTCTCAGGCTGAGCTGTTTCCTGTACATATGCTTCCCAGATGTCTCTGATGTTCAGAAACATTTCAGTTTGACTTGGAATAACTTCCGTTGTCTAACGATAATTTTGTTTTCTTTCTCCTTGCGGACCAGAATTTTCTTATTTTGCTTATTGCCTATTTCTAGGCATTTACTGAGTGAGAAATGATGAGGATGCATTCAAATGAGTGAATGCATATTCACATACTATTAACAGATAAATACATTTATTTACTGGCCTGTATGCACTTAATGGCAGGATTTTGGCACAGTTCTCAGCTCCAGTTCTTGCTGTTCAATGGAAGAAGCTAAATTTTGACCTTTCTTTACGAAGGAGGTAGGATTGAAATTTTATTTGTGTTGCCGTGACCTCCTAGGCATCAGTGAAGAGCCCAGACTCATACTTTCGTTGTAGAACCTGACAGCTACCATGGGTTTTCAGGGATACAGCAAATCTGTTGGGAAGAGGAAATGAAGAGCCTCAGAGGAACGTACTCATCTTCCTAAACTATGTAACAGAAATGTAATGGCATTATATGGCAGTGTGAGTGGGACCATATCTCACAGAAGGCAACTATGACACCTACAATATCACATCTGGGGAGCCATCAAATAGTGTCAGAAGACCACAGATCTCAATGGAGAGCTGTTGACATAATATTTGTGCTTGAGTTTTATGGAAACACACAGAGTGGTAGCCTTTATTTTGCTTTCATTCTTCTACTGACTAGAATTTTTTCTTCGGTGTCATCCCTTCAATGTGTTTGCTGGCTGCAGTTTAGAATTTCTTGCGGAATAGTACCATATTCATGAAAGTGAGGAACTTGAGATTCTGTATGAGAGTTTTCTTCTTTAAAGCCCTCACTTGCTCTCATCCTTGCTTTCACAATCTGCTGTTAAATCCTCTTTACCTGTGTTGTAGTCTGTCGATCGGGAATAAATTTTACTTCGGGCATGTCCTTTATATCATGTGTAAATTGTCTTAGCGCCAATAAAGCCAGCAATCGTAGCCAGTAGGTGGTTCAGCCTTCAGCCCACATGAGAACCTGTTCCATGGAGCACGGGGCTGGTTCGAGTCTTAAGCCTTCAATATTGGGCTCTACAGGGGAGAAAGGGCAGAAATTTTAAAATGACACTTAGATCCATGAAGAAAGATTCGTAATGGCGCAGACAGCTTAGTCTAGAAAATCACCAAGGAATGGAACCATAGCGTTTATATTCCTGGGAAGCTGATGACTCCCAAGAACTAAAGGGAGATTCTGCTTTGGTAGTAGTCAACAGCACAGTAGTTATTTTGGCACATCAAACTACAGGAAACTGTAGTGATTGCTCCAGCCCTTAAAATTATTGAGCTTGAGCCTGCAAAAATACTTTTCCCTTCCTTGTGTTCTGTATGTCTTTGGTATTGTGTCCTCAGAGAAGTCCAGTGACATAAACTAAAATTTTTTTGTCATCTTTGGTATTCTTATTCCACTTTCTGTATAATGTTCTTTCTAATTCTGTTTCTTTGTATAAGATTTGTCTGCTCACCTTAAATACATGCAACAGAACTATTAGCAAACTTGAATAATTTTTGCATATGTAAGCATTTTCTTTTAATTTCTCATTTGTGCTCTCGTAGAAAACTCATTGAAATGGGTTTTATGTATTTCTGAGCTTTTCAGTATGCTCTGTAGAATCATATCATAGCACTTGTTTCTCCTTCTTCCTGAACCAATTCATTCTAAGTGTATGTTAACTAGTCTAATTGGATTTGCTAATAGCTATTTCATCATTGCACTGCTCTGGGACAGTGCTGGGCCGTGAAGAGTTCACTCAGCTCTAAAACTTTCTTTAAGCTTTCTTCTTCTTTTTCAAGCCCAAACATAAAAACAGTGAGATTGCTGAGATGTGACTGAGAATAGACTTTGGTATGCAGGATTCTCATTAATGCCACTAACGTGTGAAAAGATCACTGAGCTCCGATACCAGCTTTTGTGCTGTTGATCAAGACCAACTCTGCCTGTTTCTTACAGAATCATGAAGAGCCATGACAGAATTCATGAGGATATTTTTATATATTTTTCTTCATATCCTAAGAGTTCAAGGAGAGCCTGAACTCTCTATTCTTGTCGGAATAGGAAGGATAGCCCACATTCTTTCAAAAATAAGTATGTTGCAAGCTAACACATAGTCAACCTTTTTTGTCATTCCACCGGCTGTTCTGCCGTGCAGGTCCTGCCAGTGCCCTGTCAGTGCAAGTAGCCATTCTCATACTCAATGTTTGCTCTACTGTAACTTTGCATTAAGCATACACAAAAGCTGAAGAGAGTATGAACAGCTAGATGGTGGGATTTTACCTTGCTACTTTCCAAATTTTTTTACCCAGTTTTTTTAGGTTTGCGGGTTTTTTTAATAATAATGCAATACTTCCCTTAGGAACAAATAAGCATTTATACTCCAAAGAGAGCCACTAAAGAAGAATTTGCAACATGGTAAACTTCAGCAGACTTCCTAAGAAACATAGTCTGGAAGATGTCCCAAGCCTGTTACCGTATTTTTTCCCCTGAATCTTTTGACATGGATTCATTAATTCCTTTTCTTCCTCTTTTCCTTTTTTAGTTTTCAGAGCAGAGGTTGTGCTCATGCACATCCTGCCAAAATGAAACTTCCCTTCAAGAGGGTGTTGTGCATCTTTTCTCTTTTAGACCACCTGGATTAACTGTTGTAAAAGACAGAAGTACCACACAGGAAAGGCTTTGGACTGTCCCAGTCTGGCAATGTGCAAATTCCTGACCTATGAAAAACTTACCTACCTGTCCCATTTCAGTTCCAGCTCTCTTTCCC
>NW_010509649.1:10219-44926 GCF_000687285.1 Phaethon lepturus
CCTAACAGTGTTTAAAAATACTGTGGCACCGCACAGGTAATGCTTTAGGTTTGAAATTAATATAGACTTTCCCCCTCTATTATCACTTCAGCTATCCAGTGTAATCATTTTTAAAAGTTCATTTTCTTATTTGTGCAGCACTGGACAGGTTTGGAAACAAAAAACCCTAACGATTTGTTGACAGTGTTTTTAGTCTCATTTTACTTTTATTGATACCCTTTGGTCCACTACCACTGACAATGGTGACTCTTTGTAGTGCGTTGTGGTTGACGAAAGGACGGACTGCAGGACTCCTCGCTTTGTGGTAGCACTCCTCCTAGGTTGACACAGAAAGGTTAACACTCCCTGCTTTTTTTCTTAAATGTTTATTTAATTCCTCAACTGTAAAATGTATAGAAATGGGATACATGTACTTGGCAAAGAATATCTATGTTTTTCATTCTCAGTTGTCCCAGGTCAAAGAAACTGGTCTGTTACTCAGACCCATTGTCTTGTTGAAGTACTGTTGACTATTGTTTGAAGTCATGTAGTCTTAACCAAAATAGACTGTGGCTTGGGCTAATTTGTAGCCACTTTTCTCTTGAGTACAGTAGCTGAAATTCAGCAATCCGTATTCTTCCACCAGCCAATGACTGGTGTTTAGTCCAGGTTGTAGTAAAGCCTTTGGAGTGAGTCACTCGAGGATTATTTTAACCTGGCCAAGGAACTTGGCACTGCGGAAGGGAAACTGAAGCTACTCCCAAAAGAATTAATAGCAATAAGCTTTAGTAGCAATGATGTTAAGTACCTTAAGGTATTCTGTGTCTTAGGGCAGCAATTTTTTCACCTCATTTCCCCGTTCAAATGATCTCACCCCAGGATAAGGATGCAGATGAGTACTCCAACCATCGATAACTGCAAGTTCTAATTGTTGCCCTCAATAATTGACAATATTATCTGCCTCTTATGACTTAACCACTAAATTTTTTTGAATCTGGTGGAATTATTTAGAACATTCTCTGAAACGCTTTTCAGAATCCCATCAGCTGTTTGTCTGAACTTTGCAAATGCAATAGCATGGTTTCTTTCTGTTTAATCAGGCCAGTACTCTCTTGCCACTGTAGCTTCTTGCAGGCATGCACTTGGGCTCGGGGATAAAAAGGGGCAGTCGGGAGTTCTAAAAACAAATGTGTTCTGTTTCCTGACTGGCATGGAGTACACACTGTCTTTCCATCTACTATATCTTCTAACGCCTGTTTCCTCTTGCTCTTTGAGTGGATGTTTATATAGGACATTGATATAAAGTACAATGGACTTTGCCTCTGGAACTGAAGGTCGCATGCACACGTGCATTTCATTTTAAATGCTAAAAACTTCAAATGACTTCTTAGCAAAATATCTTAGTAAGCTAACAGGAAAAGACGGAAGCATGCATATAATGTTGTGCTGCTGCAAATCAGAAGCACAATTTAAAAAAAATTACTCTTTGTAACTTCTCTCCTTTCCCATACAGTTACGTTCTGTTCTTACATTCTTTGGCTGTGGGTTGCTGCCTCAGTAGCCTTTGAGCATCCAAAAATTTAGGCTTGTGTGTAACTTCGGTTTTCTTTTTGGCGCCAGGGCATTGGATTTCTTGTAAGTTCTCAGCAGAATGATTCATTGTTTCATCTGCGAGTGAAATGCTATTATGCACTATCTAACTGAGAAAAGGGAGACGTTACTCTGAATTCATTCTTATGGAGGAGGTCAGTAGTGTCTTCCTCAGTTTCTCGAATGTGTGGAGCCTCTTAAGGAACGGCGGCTGATGCATCGCTGCGAGGCGGTGCTGCAGGAGTCTGGTGCATTTGAAATGCAGGCTGGCGTCTCATTTCTGGAATGATTTTACTTTCTAAATCAAAACCAGTATGGGCTAAAACCGTGCGGAGAAATGCTGCTAAAATTGTTTCCACATCATGTCAACAGTCTTGGAAGGAGGTTCCAAGTCTGGCCCACGCTGAATGTATTTGAACTTGAGTTTTGGACAGCTAGTAAATTGATGTCCGTGTCCCCCCTCCTTTTTTTTTTTTTTTTTCTCTCCCTGTGGATCTCTCCTCCTGCCCCCAGTGCTTGGTGCCTCACGGGTAAGGGAGGGATATGGATGGACAAGCAAATGGATTTCTAGTGATTGACTTCTTTCTAATTAGTGTAAGAGGGGAGGAAATCTCTAAAGTAGATACGATTTTGCTTGGGGGTTTTGCTTTGTCTGTAAGTGTCTATTTTCATTCCATGCTTCAAAGTCTGACTTTTATACAGTAATTCTGTAGGTGTTACCACTTCCTCAGGAACCTGTGACTCAGGCATCGTATAAATGAAATGACATCACCGGCAACTCTTGTTTGAATTGCCTGTTTCCTAAATAGGGACTGTTGGTTTTTCTTTTAATACTTGCAGCTTTGTTTTGGCTTTTTTTTTTGTGAGGGGGGAGGGGATGAGGGGTTTTAATTATCTAAGGCAGCCTTGCTGTTATGAGTAACCACACTGCATGTGTTTTATCCTTTTGAATCGTTGAAATGGCCGGTATTGAAGTTTACTTAAAGCAGGAGATACGCATTTCTACGCAAGCTATTTATGAATGGAATATTTGTAATTATTCTGTTGTTATAAAGCATTCTTAATTCACTCCTGACCTGGGGGCGGCGGGGGGAAGGAAAAGGCCTGAGCATAATTTTCCATTATTCTTTTGGAAGCAATGCAAACAAAAGAAATGTGTTTTCCTACTGCTGGGCAGTTCTGATGGATCTCCCGCGCTGCTCTCGGTAGTGTGTGTTTGCACCACGGGAGATTCTTGGTAGATGTCAGCGTTTCCTTTCCTGCAACTGATACTTTTCAATGATACTGCTATATAAAGACACGATTGGAATAGGAAGAGCCGCAGTAACGTCTGCCGCTTTGCAGAGCGTCTCCGAGCCGGCCGGAGCAGTGGGTGCAGCAGGTAGGCACGGTGTGGGGACGGGCAGCTGCTGCAGCTGCATTTCTTTCTTGGCCAGAGCCCCCGGTGATGTCACTGCAGGAGCTGGCTGCTAAACTGGTGTTAAAAGTAATGTCAGGAATTCTTGTCATCAAAGGAATGTGACAAGCTGGATGTCTGTCTAGGTCATTTATTTATAGTGTTGATGGACAGGCTGTAAGAGTGTTGCATTTATTATTGTCACGAGCAAAGGATCGCTGTCCTTTTGTTTAAGCAGTAGCAGTTTGGGGACAGTTTGGAAATCAGTGCAGTAGAGACTTTAGGTATGTTCTTTCGGTGGTGCTTTGATTGTATGGGCTGTCACTGAGCGAGCAGTGCCATTGTGGTTGCCCTTTCAAGGAGAGCTCAAAGTCCATGTATTCAGGGAGGTGGTATCAGTCACTACCATAGGTAATGGTCTGTCTTCCAGTTACGTCAATCTATGTCAAACTTTGGCACTATTAAGAACCACGTAATTAAAGTTGTTTTTCAGATGACGTGCTAAACCAAAGTCCTAAAAAAAGCTTCTCTCTCTTTTTGTTTTCTTTTCAATAATTTATTTTCTGTTTTTTAAATTTCTTTCATCCTACTTAAAGTTACTGTTCAACTTCCTTTGCATTCTTCGTTTACTAAATGACCCTTGCTCAGGGGTCATGCATGCTTTTAATGACAAACTCTTACTCAAGTTCCACCCAGTGGCTCTTAGAGCAATAGTTGTATATTGTTATTGGCACTAAGTTGGGAATGCTTTGAGATGATAGATGGTATAAATGTAACGACGTTACCATCATTAGGTCACACAGACACAAAGGCAATTTTTCCCTAATTAAAATGTTTACTATTGTATGGCTCTTGCATGCAGTTAGACAGCGTTCGATTTTCTCTAGGGCAGTAGTCAGGAACGAGTGAGCTATACATATTCTGCCCCATGAGCCCTGCAGGGCAGCAGCTGATGGTTAGAACGTGGCTCGATTGCTCTCATCAACTGCCTGATACGCTCTCATTAATCCTGGGTAAGACATTTCATTTACTTGCTAGCTGTATTTTGTTGGGTAGGAATTCAGTAGTGTTTAGCAGTCATTACAAAGTTAAGATAGGCTTCTTTGTAACCACGCTCTGATTTGCAAGGGAGAAACAGGGAGTGGGTCAACGGGTGCGTGCACAGCGTTTCCCTGTTGCTGGAGATACTCTGGTTTCATTTCCAACAATGATAGCATCCATTACTTAATTTAGTTTCCTGTTGCTAGTAGTTGGAAATGTCATTAAGAGATTCTGAGATAACGCATCAAGATATCCAATGCTTAAAAGTCAGCTAAGAGCAGAAAATAACAACGTACCTGTTGATGTGAGATACTGGAAAAGAATGGAAGAGAATGTGGTTTAAATGTCACTTGAGTGTCAGGAGGGGGCTGACACTCATGTCGCGAGGACATGCAGCAGAACGTTGTTTCTGAATATGACCAAATTACTGTTTTTAAATTATTTTCTTGCTATAGTAGTAAGTGATTGTGGCTTCAGAAATTTTCTAAGCCAAAATGTTATGGCTCAGCTTTCACAGTTTGGAGATTAATTATTGTGATTTTTAAAAACCCTGCTTATTTAAAGCAACTTTGTCCTCTCTATAATAGTCATAGACATGGGAAGATGGATTGAGGCAGAACACATGGGCTGTACCACAGACCTCCAGTGAAGCCAAAGAAAGGCACATCATCTCCGCCTCCCAGCCATTCTCTGAGCTTTGTTGGGTAGAGTCTGGTTTGCTGAGTAAGTGCCTAGTACGGCAAGCCCAATCTTGATTGAGTCAGGCAATAGAATAGTACAGGTCTTGGAGATGATACAGGTATATCTCCTCTCTAACATAGTCTATTAATGCCTTTTAATTTAATCGGTTTGGAGAAGGACTTCAGAAGTGGTTAGTGAAATTAATTTGCCTCAATTTTTGGATGCCCAACTGTGGATGCTCTAAGCCAGACTTTGATGATGTCTAAACTGGGTTTCAGAATTCTAAAAGGAGTCTGATTTCAAATGTCAAGACAATCTTACATTAAGCATGTATTTTAAAAACTTTACGTGTGTAAAAGAGGATCAAATAAATCTATCGTTACCTTTTAAATGCTTGCTGTTTCAGTTTTGCTCTTTCTTGCATGTACGTACTGGAAAATACGCTTATCAGGGTGAACATTAGGTTTTGTGTAACAAATCAGCTAAAATAGAGAGGAGTCGCAAAAGAGTTGTGTTATTCTTGTGGAAAAGAAATGCAGAAAAGGAAAAAGTTAGAGGGTACTTTTTTTAAAAAGAGTATCTGGTTTTGGGGCTTGTGTTGGTTGTTACCAGTCTGTCCGTTAGAAGCTTAACTTTTTCACGGCAGTGCATGCTACTCGAATCCACATTAAGCTTGGGTTGTTAGCACAGTTGGAAATCAGGGTAACAGAACTTAGCAATCCCAGTCTGAAGGTGGTTGGAAATAACACCGGTTCTGTTCTCCAAGGCCTGCGCTGCCATTTAAAGTTTCTGTCCCCTAGAATTACAGGGTTGGATTCATTTGCAAAAGGAAGGTGTGCATTGACTTTGGTAATGGAACAGAAGAATTAAGAAGCAAGAATAGATCTAAAAATGGAGATCCGGGGTAAGAATTGGACTCGGGGTTTTCTTAATTTTCTTAATTAACAAACATTTCTTGATTAGTTCTGACCATGTATTATAAATGCATTCCAGAGGAGGAAAAAACACCCTTTTTTTTTGGTTCATTTCCTGAGTGAAATACAGACAACTCTTCATGAACCAAGTACAAGGTGTAAATAAATTGCCATGACCTGTAATTTGTGGGATTATATAGTGGTGTTAGTGACATTTTTGTGTTTTACTAAACTTGCACAGTGTAGTCATTGGCTGTTTTCCCCAGTTAAACTTTTCACAAAAAAAGTACAAAACTTCAGTTATGAGAGAAGAGAAAATAAACTGAAATCTTTTGAAATCCTTGCCCGCTGCCCCAAATCTCTGTTGTAATGAAGCTCCAGTAATTCTTTCGTCCTACCATGTTAACATTTTCTTTTTCTCTCCTGTTTCCATTCTAGATGGCAGATATGAAGGGGCAGAAGAAAAGCAGAAGTGCCAGAAGAGGAGGAACCTGGAAGAAAGCCAGGAAAGACAGTTCTAAAGAGATTGGCTTCCTGTTGGAGGCTTTAGGAGCAATGGATCAAGGATGCCCCAGTTTGTGAGCTTCCCCATCAGAGGTATTGTCATTGGCTTTGAGCAGCTTACATTCCTCCTGAAAGCTTTAGTACAGGTCTTAGCACATCCCTTTTTCTGGTCAGGGCCTGTCTATCTATGGGATGTTCTCCTGAGGCTTAGCATCAATTTTCTTCTATTTTGAGGCTTCCTCTTGGTTTGCTCTAGCTGTAAGGTTTCCAAGGATCACAGGGAGTATAGGTTAGCCAGCCAGCTTTCTGCTTCTCCCATTCATGCTGTTGCAGAAATTAAGTGCGACTTCTCTTTTGTCACCCAACTTTTCTAGCACTTGCAGGAAGGGGAGGAACATTCTTAATTTGTACCTATAGAGGAATTAGACCGATATGCTTGCTTAAGTAGGCTTTTCACCCACAAACAAACAAACAAAAGTGTATCTGGAAGCTTCCTGAAGTGATCCTGTACCTTCTGTACCATAATGAATGTTCCCTGGGCTCCCAAAACACAGTCCTCTGTGCAAGCTGTTGAAGTGTTTTTGCTTGAGGTTATAGTGTAGCTAATTCCCACATCAGGGCTGCAAAGCTAAGCAATGGAGGTTTCCTGCCAGAATCTTTGCTTTTCATCAGTCTGACTAGTTGGGTAGATTATAGCTTTCTCAACTCTCAAAATGTTGATGCTGGTCTCCCGACACTGGGGTTTTTTTGTTTTGTGTTCCTTCAGTTCCCAAGAATCTGTTTTCTTTTTTCTTTAGCTTGAACACATCTGTTTTGTGGCTGTGTAGAAAGACTTGAAAATGTGAAGCTAAATGGCTCAAGAACAAAATTAATTCCAAATGCAATTATTTAGAATAACCTGATTTTAATTTTGCTTCTGAAAAATTCAAGTGAAATATTTTCTCGTACAGTCATTTCAGTGAGTTCTGTGAATACATAAGACAGTTGTGGTGAGGTGTCAGTGTTACTACCTTAGCACCTTACAATTGTTTGTGTAAGTTATAACCAAAATCACTGCATGGCAAGAAACCTTTCTAGTCACTGAAACACTTCCATACTGTTCGTGTTCGTTATTCTTTGGTATTTGCGCAGGACAAACAGACAACAAATCATTTGAGATTTGTGCAAGTAATATAAAAGCAATGGTTAGATCCTTTCCCAATACTCTAAAGGTAGAAAACCAATTTTTGAATGGCTATGGAGCAGTGTAAAGAAGTCCTGAAGTCCAAATCCTGTTGATTCTCTAGTAGCAGGATCACATATTTGGCAGCTATGATGCTTTATTTCCTCTGTATACCAGCATTAGATGTTAAATTCTGGGCAGCTAATCAAATTGGATACACTCACAGGTTTTTGGGGTTTTTTTGAGCTCTAGAAATCTGCATTCTGAGTCTCTATGTCTATGCTATTAATATCTCAGGGGAAGAACTTATTTTATAATTTAGAAGAAGTCAGTTCAAAGAACTATCTGTACAGTTGCAGATTTTGGAGCCTTGGGCAGATTTTCCTTTCGTAGTCCCTGGCAAGTTATTCTAGTTTTGTGCCAGCCACAAGGCACTTCATTGCCAAGTTACTCTGGTTTCACACAGCCCCGACGGTTGTGTGAAGAGGGTCCGGTGCTCCGCCTGAGGGCTGTATTTTTTGTGCGGGTGGAGAAAAGGGAAGGGGCTAGCAGAAGGTGGAAAGGCAGCGGCTTGATCTGTGAGCTAGATTTAGCTGTGCTGGTAAAATTAACGCTTCCCTTAGGGCAAAATGCGTATGATTTCCTCTGGGAGTGTGTCACGGAAGGACAGAATGGAAGGAAGATGGGATCTGTCACGGGGCAACTGTTAAAAGGAGCAAACTTTTTGTATAAATAGGAGAGTATTTCTTCTTGCCTTCATTAGCTTCTCTTTCTTTAATGATGCAGTATGGGTGGATCTGTGATTGACTTCAATCCTCAGGCTTTGCCCAGGCATTTTTCACATTTCCTGTGAGAACTGGTAGGACCAAAACTGCATCCAGAGTTCGGCTATAACAGGGCTGAGCAGGAGGAGAATCCCACACTCCTCTTTCCTGTATTTCTAAGCAGAAATTGTTTATTTGTTGGATTAATCACTAGAGTTACAGGCATGTCAGCAAAGTCACCATTTGATTTATTACTGCTGATTTTGCATCATCCTGAAAGGTCATAGCTTGACTCACATTACAGACTGCATTTGTAAGCCTGGCAACAACAAAAGCATTATATTTTGTTGTGAGGAAATCTATTCTTGCCGTGAAAATCTAAATCAAGAGCCCTAGAATCTCACCATGTTCTGGGTGGTGGTGGCTTTGCAGGGCTTGGGTTTTTCTTCGTTTCCCTGCCTGAAAACTCAGCATTTGAGCTAATGACATTACATTGTATAGACTAGGGAGGCTGAAGGCTCAGTTGGCAAATGCATGAAATGGCAGAGGAGTGGTTCACAACAAAGATCTCCAAAACAGTCCATTTTAGACAACATCTATAGTGCACTCTTTAAAAGTTGTAGCGCATTTTACATTTATATGGCTGATCATTCTGAGAGCCCTGTTCTCAGCCTGTATTCAGACAGCCACGTCTTTTTGTTATGATAAAGAAAATGTCTTGCGTGCTCTTATATGTTATTTTCCTCTGGTCTAGCTAATTCTGCTTTCCTGATATATCATCAAGGCTTTCTCAAAGCAAAAGGTAAATGATGTACCTTATGTGTGCCTGCATGTCGGCACAAAATGAGAATATTGCTTACTTTTGAAGAAATAGGTGTACTGGTTGCAGTTGTTACTTTACTAAATTGGCCCTGCAGGTTAAGAAATTACTTCTTTTAATCTTGATTTTTGAACTCCTGGGGGAGATATGAGAGCCACTGGGAACGAGAGACTTGCAAACAAGCGGTGAAAGGTTACCATTAAGATGATAAAGACCTTCACAACGGTGGAAGACTTTATTTATAGCAACTCTGAATAATGAGAAGAAATTATCATCACCTTCAATTAGGTAGCTGTTGCAGTTAATTTCTTTCTGGCATTTTCACTGGTAGGGGAAGTCAGATTAGTGGCAGGAGGTTTTCACATGGGGTCTTTTTCTTACATATTTGAATCATCATCCTAATTTTTTAGCACTTTTGAAAGCAGCTTGCTTGCTTCTGACTGGTCACACTGTGAAGAGATCACTGAGGAAGCTGGCTGGCACCCTCCGGGCATCCCGGGAGGGAGCAGGAGGTCTCCTTGTGCACTTAGGAAATGTGTGTTCCTCGGAGGTGGCCCCACTGAGGGAATTACCCGAGAGCCGTGGGAGACCGACACACGCAGCGGCTCTGTGTCCCGGCTGCGAGACGGGAAGCCAAGGTGATATCGATGACTGCTTGTGTGGCGGGAGCGTCGAGAGGTAAGACCTAATTTAAAGTTTTCTTAAATCTCCGTGGTTCTTGTTGCTTTGGGTTTGTTTTCAAAATAGGTGTCGTGATACCAGCATATAGAACAGAACAACGAGCTCTAGCAGGCAGAACTATGTCAGTCACCATTAATGCTGCGAGGGAATGTTTCATGAATAAAAGTAACATTGCGTTAAATAAAGGTACGTCAGTGACAGTATGAGAAAAGGACTTTGCTGCTGCAGAAAACCCCGTAACAATGCTGTATTACCCCTGGTACTACTTGGGCACGTGCATTTTCTTCATCAGAAGTTAATACTCTTGAGATTTTCTGTAGCCTTAGCAGGAGCCCAAGAACTTCTCACTTGGAAGGAAAAGAGAAAGGCCCTTGCATTAATCGCTAAGTATTGTTAGTTCTTTCCATTATTTTCATCCCCACCTCCCCCTCCAAAAACCCGAAAGTTTAGAATAGTACAGTGGATCAGTGAAGAGCAAAGGTTTGGGTTTAGGCTGACACGTTTGCGAGTTTTTGTTAAACTAGTTGAAGCAGTTTTTTCTCTGAAAGCAAAAATATCCTGTATTTTTTTATACTTCGTTTTAACCAGCTAGAACTAATATAACTGCGGTGGTATATTGTGTATATTTTAACAGGCAAGCGACATGTCATTAATGCAACTAGACCCACATTATTTTAATATTTCAGGAAGCAGGAGATTTGAGCTTTGTGTTTTCCTGGATTAAAAAAGTAGCATTGATTCCACCATGAATAGCAGGACGCTATCAGAAGTATTCTGCTTGCATAGTATTTGCCCAAACTGAGTAAACAGTTTTAAGATAAGCAGCTTTTTGACTATTAAAGGTAGTGGGCATGCGGCTGACACAGCTTCATGTTGACAGACGCCTTTGCGTCTGTCTTTGTGATGGAGAGAAGACAGATGTTCTCCTTGGCATTTAAGCAAGCTGCTGCTTGGCAAAATAAAATGTAAAATTAGAATGAGCAGTGCAAGAGGGAACAGTGGAACTGGCTAGCCTACAAGCAAAAAAAGATTGAAAGAGTCTCATGTGAATGTAATGAAGTGTGTTCTTACTGGAAGTCAGTAACTGCTTTGTCATTATGTAAAAGTAGCCTATAGAAAAAGAAATTCTGTTTTTTCCAACTCTGTTAAAATATAAATGCTTGTCAATCTGAATATCCATGTATGACTAATCCCATGCCAACCGTTCTTAACAGAGAGGCATGTCAATCGCATATAAATGCTGAAGTGATACAGCAATTAGCAGCTATAAAAACCCCTAAGTTAGAGCATTGTTGTCTGATGAATGGGGCTCCTGATTGTGTCACAAAGGAAAATATGAGAATTTCCTATTTAATGTTTCCTAGGGCTGCTGCTGTCACATGAGGATGGAGGCTGCCTTCACTATGATGTCCACCACTTCTAGCACCGGAGGAAGGAGTGGCACAGGAGGACCTTGGACTGGGAATAGTCTGGCGTTCTGGTACTGGTCCCACTGTGTTTTTCTTCAGGACGTAGACGTTGGTCTCCTTCAAAGAGGGCGTATCTGGAGAGCTGCGGCTCTTGTTTCTCTTTGAGGTGAGTGTTGTCCATATGTCTCCAACCACGTATGAAGACTTTAACAATTGTCTCAGCAGAGCGTCCTGTTCCTTCATGAACGCTACCATGCTGGTCCAGTGAGAGCTGTGCCTTTTAAGTCAGTATTTACTGGTGTGGAAGTTCCTGAGGAGAGGGAAATTTCCTGTGAGTGAAGTTCAGGATATCGAGTGTGTCAACAAACAGGCCCCGTGCCTCGCCTGAGGCTCTGATGCCCTGTCACAGCCCCGGGCGCGTGTGCGGAGTGGCCTGCAGAGGGGTCCCGCTGGCAGAGTGGTTCGTGCGCTGCTCTGCTCGCTGGAACACGCCTTTGTATGTTCATGGGTCTCACTGTAAATGTGATGATCAGATTTGCTGAGGAGAATTACGCAGGCAAATTTGAAACTCTTCTGCAAATAAAAATCAAACCTGATGCCAAGCTCACTGCCTAGTCTAGAGTAGTCATGGACAAACACTGAAGAAGAGCATCACCTGACTAGAATTGTTTTGCGGAAGACTGAAGACTTAGGAATTCAAACTGTAGTTTTGAACTAAAATCTGCAGAGCTCCGTGGAAGATTCCCAGCTGCTGCAAAGTGCTTCTCCTACCATTTTTTATGTCAGACAAAATGTACCAGGACCAGATTTGTCCTTCCGGTTTTAATTAAAAATAAAGTTTAGTGTATTGTCTTGCAATTTAACCACTGTTTTTGCTATGGCTATTCTGCACTGGACTTAGGCTTCTTCTGCAGCTTGCTTTCAGCCTGTGCAGAGGCTGCTATTAAGACACCTGAGTTTGCTGTAAACTATTAAATGTCTCAGAGAAAATCTGAAATGAGAGAATTGCAGAAAAAAGTGGTGTCTGTAGCTTTGGATCAAGGATGAAATGACTTGCTCTCCCCTTACCTGTTCTACAGAAATGACTGGCTAATGATGGCATCTTCCCTGGGGAACGGTTGGGCAGGATTAGACTTGAGTGCACTCAGGACCTTGGCTACAATCGAGATGGTTCTGAGACTGGAGGCTGAGCACCAGTGGGAAGGACATGTACTGAAGTGGTTCCATTCCTGGTTTTGCTATACGTGCAGAGGTAAGTAATACCTACCCAGGTCTGCTGGGCTCTTTCAAGACTCGTGCCCTGCTGATGGAGAACAACACATCTGTGCGTTGAAGGTCTCTCTTGGTCAGAAGGGCTGCCTCCACCAGCCTCCCATCACCTCTCGTGGGTGCAAAAGCCGTGTAAAGCCTCTCTTCCACAGGAGGTGAACATACTCCTGCGACAGCGCGTGCTCCGAGGAGCTCTTCCTCGTGCATCTCTGGAGACAGGTAGTGCTGTTGCCTTGTGTGCTGTGTCAGGAGGGCACCAAGGGAAAATAGGAGAGCTTTGTCTGAAGCACAAGGCAGCTGCTGTGGAGCTATATGTAACTGCAGTTTAAAAATAAGCAATTAAATTATCTATGATGTTGGCTGTCTTATACCCAAGAAATGCACTTGAGACAGCTGTTCCACAGAGAGGGGCAGAGTGTTCCCGTTGAAGGAGAGGTTAAAAAATTATTTAGTTATTAAATAGGTATATTTTCTGTCATGGGCCCTTCAGGGATAAAGTGTGCTTCAACACACAGTGTAATCCAGCTGTGTAATAACTTTGCTAAGGGAAGAGAGCTGGAGACACCCTTCAGACGCTGCGTGTAACGTACTTGGGTCTGTTCCCATGCCAGATGAAATGGAAGCGCCGGTACATCAGGAAGATGCAGACTGGTTTCTTATTTCACTGTTCCTCAAGAAGGATCTAAAGATAGTGGTGACCGTTCCCCTCAGCCCAGCATGAGCGTGCCAGCTCTGGTGAGTGGAGCTCTTACACAAATAACATTTAAAATACTTGTGATGCGTTTTGCCGAGGTATCACGTTAAGCAACATGACATGCTGGCACGGGGTTGGCATACTGAAGTCTTCATTCAGCCAGCCATTGTGGATCACCTCTTTTGTTAATGCACATCGTTAGTACCGCGTAAGCAGCGAGTTCTCCTGACTCTGCTGTTGCACGCAGGCTTCCGAACAAGGCTGGAGGGCAATTTTACATCTTTTCTCTGTTGACTGATTCGGCCTCCTAGGAGCTGCTGGACTAGTTCCCACCCCCAGCAGTCCCTGCACCCCTCTGGGAGTGTTCAGCCCCGCTGCAGCGACGGTTCAGCTGCTGCTTGCGAAGCAGCTCCTGAACTGGTGCCATTAGAGCTCCCATCGGCGATGGTGAACTGGTTACAATTGTGAGTTTTGTGCACGTGCCAGTTTTCAAGTCTGGCAGTTCAGTTAGTTACACCGTGTAGTAGCGTAGCTGCTTTATGAGCAGCTGCAGTGGTTCCCTGCCGTGTTCTCTGCGGCAGCGGCAGGAACCTCTACAGCCATCTGACTTCAGCACGCCTGCGCTCGGCACGGCCCCTGGCGGGATCAAGGCTGCGCCCGGCACTGTCTGTGAGCTCCCTTTGCTGCTTCGTGCGTTGTTGCGCTAGGGCCTTTCTGCCCTACTGGGTAAGCACAATCTGCTGGATGGCGCCAGCGGGTATTTACCGGTGACGCTGTTAGTACAGGTTTAGCAAGTAAGCAGATGTCCTGCCTGTGTACTTATGCACAGTTAGATCCTGCTGTCATGTCAGACCAGGCTGCCTAGCAATCGAGCCGCCTCGCACAGTTGTACGTGCAGTTCATTTTCACGACTAAAGCAGCTTCAATACTGGGGAACTGTATTCGGGAGAGGCCGCTCACTGACCGATGCAGAAAGATCCGAACTCGGTCCCTCGTCTATTTGTGATGTCAGGTCTGTTTTCTAAAATTAAAATTCTGCTTTGAATTAAATCAGCAAAAATGTCTGTGTGGGGAGGCGAGATTGCAAACGCAGAGCTGGAAGTGGCCTTTAGTTTAGCTCACAGAAAAGGATAAGCCATTACGAACAGTACAGTACTTAATAACAATGATGTGAAACGTGTGCGTATGGCCCCCTTTTTCTAGGCCACGGTGCTACCCTTCTGTGCGAAATTACTGCTTGCTGCTAATTAGAGAAATCATGTGGTAGGAAAAGAAATTACTGTATTTTTCCTTTTACCATGTAGAAAATAGAACACTCTCTGAGTTACTGACCTGAAAGATAGCAATGCTGCTGGTCCCGTTTCATGTAGTCCCCAAAATGTTGATGTAGGGATGACTTTTTCCTAAAAGGAAACCAGCTCCCTCCAGAAGCAGACTGAGAGGCGTGTGAGGCTTGTTGTAGTTGGCCTCCCTCCCAAAAGCTCTTAAAGCATGTATTTAGGCTTCTTTCCACGGGCATTTAGAGAGGGATGGTTTTCAGATGTGTTAAACGAATCATTCTTGTTGTGTTCTCATGGAATCTCCCACACCCCAAAATAGCTGTTTAGCAACGCACGCGCATGTCATGCCTACTTTGTTTTTCAGACTGTGTAGGCACTTCTGATACAATAGTAACTTTGTGCCTCATTATTTTTAGGGGTTCCTTTTTTAATTTTGGAGACACCTCTGCTGCAGTCAGTGTTGAAATGCCTCTGAAGGCTCTTGCTTGCTTCACGGAACTGTCTCAGAATCGGGTAATGCGAACACGTGTGTTCAAGGATGAACCGTCTCCAGTCAAAGGAATGACTGAAACGCGGCTCGCCTGGAACGCAAGACCACGGCTGTCCGCACTGGGAATACAGCTGTTGTCTTCACTGAGATAGGTAGGTGTCTTGACTTGATAAATCAACGTGAAGTTGAGGGACAGAACAAAATGAGAAAAAATTAAGACGGGGGTCTTTCCACAAACAGTACGGCAACACGTAACGAGCTGTATTTCCCCAAAGGGTGAGGGTTCAGGGGCTGCTGCTGGTGAGAGCTATGCTGGGAAGGGGAACGGCTGCTTCAGCCCCGCATGGAGAGCCACGCCGGGCAAACCCTGGGTGACCTGACCAGCGCGCCTCCTTGCCAGCATGCGTTCCGCGGCCAGAGCCGTCCTCTAAAGGCGCCTGTCCGGCTCTGCTGTGGCAGCAACAGGTTCGCGGGGTAGTTGTAAAGGCTGGTTCCTGACAAACTCGGGAACTCGTACGGAGAAAAAGCCCAGCCCACAACCGGTTGTTGCTCTGCCAGCCCCTTCGGGGGGAGCACCCGTAAACGAGATGGGTTTCCGCAGGAGGAAACCGTGACATCAACAGCAGTTTGTTTCTGCTTCCAGCTCATGAAGTATAGAAAATTATTTCCTCCCTTACCAAGCGATACAAAGCATATGTACACACCGGTGATTTAAGAGCACTTTATTGTTCTTTAAGGCTACTTTTAAGTACAAAAAAAAAAAAAAAAAAAAAGATGGCCTGCCAAACCTTTTTTTTTCCCAGGTGAAACAAGGCCACGAAAGAATGGTATATTACAGATTTACAAACACAGAGAATCTTTCAAACTGAACTGTAGATAACCTGGCTCTGTGAAGAAACTTCACCACGTCTCATGATGGTGAGTTCAGTTGAGTTGCCTTCCACCTCCCCCCAACCCTTTGGCTTCCATGACATTATTGTGTCTAATATATGTTTTACTGGACATATCACATTAAATCTTTATTGCCCTCAAATCCATTTACCTATCTCAGATAAGTAAATGTAACCTTGTAAAACAGCTATTATTGAAAATATTAGCTTTAAAAACATTATCTCATTTGTGTTTACAAAGAAATATAGGAGTCACATTTTCCACAGAGTCCATCTACAGTATTAGTATTTTACTGTTACAATGCTCAGTAGCCCGTAGCAATAACAAACTAGTGGCTATTAATGCTAATGCAGTGTTCTCATAGAATAACTGTGTTCCTGCACTTTTACTGTATTACAGACAAATCTACAACAAAAAAAAAGATCAACTTTTTTCTCCAAACAAAAAAAATGAATGATTACAATAAAGGAAAGGGAAAAATTAAATAGCTACATATCATTAACAAATTAATTGTTCCTCAAAAAATACCTACAAATTTCTCTGTACATTCTTTACGCACAGCGTAACGATGGTCTTAAAGTTACCTATATAAAAAAGTGTTCTTTTAACAATCTTCCTACAGAGAGTAGGGTACTGAATGCCAAAGCAGGTAAGCGTTGACTACCCAGTAAGGTGGTAGTGAAATGTGTAAAACTGGGGGCTTCGGTGGGTTGTGGGTTTTTTTTTTTTTTTTTAAAGAAAATTGAGCAGCCACCTTCTCAACAAGAGTAAGAGCCAATCTCCCGATCTCTTTCTACCCTGCACCTTTTCCAAATTAAATAGCTTAACTTTTTTTAAAAAACCATAAAATAAAAGCCACAGTGGACCCAATACTGTAACATAGTCCATAATACATCACGTGTAGTTCATCTTCCAACTAGTTCTGACTTCCTACACTGAACCCATCATTTCAGGTAACCCAGTATAAAAAAAAAGCCCTAGTTGCAACTGTCCTGGGGAGATGGAATGTGTGGGGGAGAGCAGTTACACTTAACAAGAAGAAGAGAAGCTCTTAGCACTAGCACAGCTGTGGTTTTATGCCTGCCTCTATTGCCTAAATCTCTAGTTAGTAGCTATTAATATAGCGAATGATAATAAATGCAGTAATACCTGTATAAAGTTTTCTAATGGAGGAATGTATGCTGCAACTTGGCATAGGTTTATGAACAAGCTTAAAAAAATTAAAGATCATATTTCACGAACTGTAACAATCTGTTGTCCAGCCAAGATACGTAACGGTAGCAGTTTCTGCAGCTAGTTAAAGGTGGATTACACAGACTTAGTTTTAGGAAGCAAATTCCTGTTAAGCAGACAGGGCTGCAGACAGAAACAATTACTCAGTCATGCGCAAAGCTATAGCATCCTGTACCACGCATCATATATCTCTAAACTGCGTCATTTGAGGCCTGTCCTGAGGCTGTCCTCTTTTGCTGGCTGCTACTAAAGTGAATATCAAATACAAATATCATAGAGTACAACTGTACCAGCAGTAAGTATATCTAGGATTGTTACTGACAAAAATAAACTAATTCTGAAGAAAAGCTAATAAGTATTATGATTCTTACTGTCTATACATTAATAGATACCAGCTATTTTTCATAAAACATGCATCGTTAAGCACTATTGAACCCTCCAACCTCAGCTCTATTCTAACAAACTGCAGTGTTTAGGAGAAAATGCCCGTGTTCTGTAAATTATGCAGTCCAGTTGCAAGCACTAAGCACCTGAAATCTAAAGAGAGAAAGACCTATAACCTGTATGAGACTTCCCCTTCCAAAGCTGTTTTGCTTTAAGAAAAATCAAACTGATAGAAATGTCATCCTTAAACCCTTTTTTCAGCAGTTTGCCCTCAAAAGATTAGCATCGTCCAGAAAGTTGCTATGCAACTTCAGTCCTCCTCCAATAGTGCAAATCATACATGACAGTTCTTTTCAAGTATATACATACAAAATTACTTCACAGAGGAAAAAAAAAAAGGCAATGTAAGCAAACCAGACAAATTCTAGTCTCAAGAAGCTAATAAAAGCAAAAAGCACTTGGGTCAACCAACTAAGTGTAATGGCTTTTGTGGGTTAGCGTGCATTATTTTTGTTTAAGGGGCAGCAGATTTGCATCAGAGGTTTCTTTGGTAATTGAGGCAGGAAAAAAGGATGCTACATCGTACGAATCTTTATGAAATAGTTCCTGCTATCGTCTTTAAGGGCACCCTTTTACAAATAAAAAGTGAGTACACAAAACCAAGTGTTGAAAACTAATCTCCCCTCCCCCAACACTATTTTAAGCACTGTTCAAAGCTCAGTCAAACCATGCAAATTCACAAACTAACGGTCCTCTCTTCACGAGACCACAGAGGGCGAGTGATTATGATTGACCATGTGAGAGGAAGGGGAAGAC
Organism: Phaethon lepturus; assembly: GCF_000687285.1. NCBI lineage: Eukaryota > Metazoa > Chordata > Aves > Phaethontiformes > Phaethontidae > Phaethon > Phaethon lepturus. The sequence goes on from NW_010509649.1 coordinate 28,218, forward strand.
TGGCCCCGCCGTGAAGCAGACTCCGGACTGCTAGAGACTCCGTCCTTCGCAGCTTTGATCTGAAGCCACGTATCCCCAAGTGCTTTGGCAAAGTGGTCATCAACTGATCCTGTGATGGACACCGAGTTTGCCACTGGCTCAGGCTCCTTGTAATTCTTGCCAAGGCTTCGGCGGAAGTGCTCTTCCACCACTGGGTCACAGGCAGTGGTAGCTAGATGGGGAAAGGAGACAGAAGATGCGTTATTTCAGCGCGGAATCCTGGCACCAAGTACTGGATCCAGACCCGTATTTTCTCCCATCTTCCTATCATCCCGGCATAAAGCAAGACTTCTTTACATGATTATAGCACTGTTAGTGAACGGAGTGAGGAAGAAGACGGAAGGAGTTAAAATGAAAAAACCCAGTAATCAGCAGCGTTAAATATTCTGGCATTTCTGTGACCTGCAACAGATAAGCGTTTTACATATAATTACAGTTCTCCCTCGGGCTGCTAACAGCTACAGCTCTGATTCTATGGAAACCCTCTCCCAAAACAATCACACAGAACTTATATTTAGGCTTAAATAGAATTAAAGATGGAAACAGTTCTTTAAAATCAGCTCCCAAGCCTGCTGATACCAGTCAGATGTGAGGACACCTCATTCTAAATTACAGCGTGCCAAAAGCTGCTTTCAGGGTTTCAGCTTACTTTACGTAGCTGTGAAAACTAAATGAGTCGTCACCTCTGTGTTAGGTACTAAAACGGTGTAATACTATTACAAGAGGAGCCAAGAACCTTAAAAGACAGATTTTGAACAATAATAGTCATAATTCCTCAGACTGAACATGAGAGTTGTGGTTTTACAATTTAGAAACAATATCTATGTGTCTAAAGGAGATTTATCTTTCCAAAAACCTTTAAACTGTTGGGATCCATGCCGTCATAGAAGGGCTTGACCGATCCCCAAATAAATGCAAGTGTCACGCACAAAGACCTCTTCGAGAGACAAGTATTTTCTGAAAACGTGTACTATTCCAAAGCCCATGTAAATACAGCTGGGGTCTCGATGAAGAAGCTCTCCTTAGACAATAGCAGTTTTCTAGAAAACATCTAACATCTTAGATCCCTAAATATTGATTTCTGTTAAGAGTGTAATGTATCCTCCAGGGTCTAGCTGCAGCTTCTAGTTCTAGTTTTCAACAGCATGCATAATAGTAGATGATGATGATGATGATGATGATGATTATTATTATTGACTTTTAGGTGCCGACCTGCGTCACACTGACATTCTGGCTGGTGAAGCCCCACTGCCGGGAGCTTTTGGAAGTGCGGCATGCTACAGCTATGCATCAGCAGGTACAGGGCTTGCAACGAAAGGGCTGTGTTTTCCGCTGGTCGCCCAGGGAGAGAAAGCGAAAAGAAACAGCCCAAGGTTGCCCAGCAAGTACCGCATGAAAAGCTTTCATGAAAAGTACTAATTGCACAGAGGGTAGAAAGCTGAAGCACCCTGCTTGGGTTGCTATAGCAACTGCCCTCCGCAGCTTTTTGTGCTACCCTCGCAGAGAGAAGTGGAGGGTGTGTGCCTTGGAAGAGTTTCTGTATCTCCAGGAAAAGAGTTTTGTGACAGCAGCGGAATCATAAAAGTCTCCTGACTACTGAAAGGCTGGGGAAACTACAGCTCCTAAAAATAAGAGCACGGTTGGATCTGCTGGCCCTGTCTGCTGTTTGTCAGTTAAGACTAAAATAGACATAATGACTTATTTGTCTGTGTGGGGTGTTTGTTTTTTTTAAAGCAGCTTTTCAAAACAAGAAAAAAGGACACCTCTCTCCCGAATTTTGAATTGGTACTTTCTACCGTGGCATGGGATGGATGGTTAGAAAGACTGCAGCGGGGATCTGTGCTGGCATGTCCCTGGATAGACAGGGTACAAAGAGGTGTCTAGCGGTTCAGCTCCTTTTGTTCCTGTTAACGCATCAGTGCCTACACAGCGCAGGTTAGTGAGACGATTTTGTTCTGCTCCAATTCTAAGGGGGCAGAGAGGAGTGCAGCCATGTAACTTACTGCTGGAGGGTCTTCTGTAGGCGGGCACTGCTGACCCGCAGCCGCTGTGAGCAATGGGGCAGTGAGAGAGGTTACAGTTCCGGTTGTTCGCAGAAGCACAGGTGATCACGGATGGACGGTTCTAACGAGGAAGAAAAAAGAAAACTGTCACTCACTAAGGCCATTAGCCAAAGCCGTATGAGCAGCAGTTCATTGCATGATCACTTGAGATGTACAAACACTGAACTGAATCCCAGCGGTGAAATAACCCATGAAACTATCCAACTCAATAAAGCATACTAAACCCCAAAATATCCAGCTATTATTTCTTTGTCCGATTAAAAAAACCCCACCACATTGCATTTCTGTAATGGTTCTTAGTTATTGAAGTGGCAAGCAGCCATATAGAAAAAGGGCGGTACAAAAGCAAATCATTAAAAGCATTACAGTGATTTCACAGCGACCATTTCAGCTTCACAGACATTACATCTGCAGAACCAAATGTCAACACATTAAATACTTGTTTCATTCTACAGCCACGTACCCCTGTGATTCCCGCACTCAGAAGGGCTTTACAAATTTTACAGGTACTTGTCATCTTTGTGTTAATCAGTTGTTATGTCACCATTTTTCATTCAGAAGTTAAGTCCTCCTAGCCTGACTAAGTCTGTGTTCCATACTTCAGGCACAAAACAATGAGCCCATCAGATGTAAAATATGAAGAGCTCCAAAGCGAGTCTTGACTGTAAGTACTTTCCTGTTGTAATTAATCCACCTTTCCAGCACTCCTTAATAAACATCATCCTTTTTCATTCTTAACACATGCAAATTCCCCCAAATATCTATTCATGTAATCCTGCTTCCACAATGTATGCTTTTATGTCAACATAAAATACTCTTCTGATAGTTGTTTACTATGTAAATGTCACATTGAAACAAGGCCTTACGAAAAGAAATGTCCCAGTTTCTCCGTGTGGCTGAAGGGAAATGACACAGGTACTGGAGTACTTTTGCTTTGTGTCTTTGGTATATTTTATGATGCAAGGAGTCCATTTTGCTATACTCAAAGCAAGTTAATTGTTAAGTGTCCAAGAGATTAACACAATGGATGCTAACTAACACAGTTCTATTTTCTGGTCCATTTTACAAATCTGTGCAGCAAACCCACAAAAATCACTACTTTACCTACCACCGTACAAAGTCAAGAAGGAAGGAAAGAGTTTTCATTGTTTAGTGGTACTTTGGTCCAGGCAGAGTAAGAGCAAAGTGGCAGAGATGAGCTTTCAAAGGGAGGTTTAACACGACTTGTCTGAGCACCATGGGAATGATGCCATTTACATCTCACTGCACTGACAGCAGAGTAAATAGATTTTAAAAAGGAAAACTATTTGTTTTTTCCATAAGCAGTTCACACGTGTTAGTATTTTCTTTCTTATAGGGGCCAAGATGTTGTGCATCTAGGAAGCGGTTTTTGAGAGGTGTATATATTTTTATCTCTTCAGGAGAGTATTTTAGACATGCAAGGTGGGGGCAGTAGAGGGGGAAACAGATAATAAAAAAAGCTTGTCTCAAGAATGCAGGTACCACCACCACAAAGGATCCAAGAGGCAGGGTAAGGCATCTTACAGAATCCCCTGGTACGGTTCTGTGTGTACAGGTGCACCGAGCAGACTACACGTATTTATATGAAAGTACCAAGATAAGCCGAGAATTTAGCAATGGCGACTACACCAGCTGAATAACCCTGCCTAAAATGCTGCCTAAAATCAGAAAGTTTTTTTTCCCCACCTCCTTATTAGGAACAGAGTGAGATGAAATCCCATTCAACATGGCAAGGTTAAAAAAAAAAAAACAAACCCAAAACAAAAAACCAAAACCTAACAAATCCTCAAACTAGGGTTTCTTATTTTCAATACACATTTTCTTTTGCATGATTTCTACTCTGTACTCTTAGCACGGTCTTACCTCAACATCCTATTTTCCCAAGAAAATAGATTGTAATCTAGCTCAAAATGTCAAAGATAACAGAGAGAGGAACCTGGTAATGGGCAACAGGAATTGGCCCAAGTCAAACATGCCGAAGCAGAAGAGTGTCAGTGGTGTTAGCTGCTAAGCTGAGACGCAGTGGTAATGCTATCAAAGGGCACCAGTGTCGTCAGTGGAAGCCTGTCCCTTCCTCCTCTGTCATCGCTGAACTCTGAGAGCAAAGAGCAGCCGTTCTGCACGGAACAATAACTCTGTAATCCGCGTGCCAAATGATGCAAGATATCAGCGACGCTAGGGTAAAGCTAGGCGTTTTGGCATAGCGAAGTGTAAGAGACTAGCATACGTAGCCAACCACCATGAAAAATCTACACAGTAGCTGTAAAGTATACGGCTCCAGTGTAAAGCAGCTTTCAGAACTTGCAGATGAAAAATCCCAGCCTCTGAAAGATCATCTGCTCAAAGTGGTTATCCTTTGCAGGGCATCACCAGAAGGAAGGAAAGGGGGAAGGGGGAAGGAAAGGCTTGGGTACACGGGCCACTACTTTCTCAACACTGCAGCTCATCACAACACAATTATCTTGCTTTGTCTCTCCACTTGTGAGAGGGATAAAAGCAAGTCTGACGTAAGAAAACTCTTATTGTATAACCTGCACAGAGACAGCTCACCTTCAGCAGCGCTGAAGGAAAACAAATACAATGTACAAGGCAGCAAGCCAAAAACCAAACAACCAGCCAAAACCAAACCAAACACCACTCCAGCATATGGAAATAAAGTCTAGAATAGTGAAAAATCATTACTTTGGTTTAGGAAAAGTCATTATGAAATCATGATACAGCATTGCTCTGAGCAACGCAATGAATGCGTTTGGCTGGCTGAAACAGCTAAGGTCATTCCAGCTTCTTTCACCTGGAAAATTCAGGGCAAAATTCTCCTTGATGCCCTTTCTGTCTTCCACCTCTTCTTCAGCGGTCCCGGCAGGAGAGGGCCGCGACAAGAGGGGAGGGAAGCACGCTCTGACTGCCAACAGGAGCACAGATGAATACCCTCTTCACCTGCAAACTGCATCAGTTACTGCCCAGCAGGTACTGGAGCTTTGCTCAACCACAGACTTTGCATTACCAATTAAAAGACATGCATTCACAAGCTTAGCGAAGCATCAGAAAAAGCACAAAGGCCAAGAAATCTGTCACAGATACATATAAACATCAGCAATTTATTCACATTAAACATGACGAGCTGTGACATTCACTGTGCATTTTGCCTGAAGAATGGTATTGCCTACCTATCGTAACTCACAGTACGTTCTGCTTACATCTGGGAAGTCCTCATTTGTGTCTACAGCAAGGGTTCCTACAACCACCCAGAGTTTCTTGTCAACCCAGAAGCCAGTACCTGCTGCCGTTCCACAGAAGTCAGTGTAGGTGTGATGCCAACTGGTCGGGTTGCATCCATGCTGTTTTTGGTCAGTGCTAGAGGTTGATCCATAGTCAAGCTTGGGATTGAGGCATACATGTGGTTGGCATGAAGGCTCATTGTCGGGGCAGCAGCCCTCTCTATGGGGCTGCGACTCCTCTCTCTGTGCTCCTTCCGATAATCTCCATTGGCAGTCTTGTTTCTAATACAGGAAAGAGAAAAAGGTCGGAGGACTTACTATTGTTACGAGCTACAGTGAGATACACAACATTAAACCCCTTTAAGAAATGTGAGGCAATGCATTTTGCTTGGTTTGTGAGGGGGGTACACAACCCCTCGGTGAGGTACCCTGGGTCTATCCAGCCACCTCCCTGCAAAGATAAGCCAATGATTTTCATTTGCAGGCTTGGGCAACCAACATTTTCCTTCAGCCTCGAATTTCTTCAGATACTTATCTAAATGCACCAAGTTAAAGTAACAATCAATCATGCTTTGTGAAGATCAGACACCTCCTCGTTTCACATACTATTAATCCCACTCTGTCTCCTAACACTGCAGTATTCTCTAAGCATTGCTGAAGCCCAAGAAAAGTTTATTTTACTCAAAAGACACGGCTGATATTAGCAAAATGAGTGAGTCAAGGCAGGAAGAAAATTTTCAGAGCAGAAAATGAAGGAAAAAGCAAGCTACACTGCACTCATCTCAGAATTATTTAATTCCAACTGTTCTTTAAAAAGAGTAATTTCAAACTACTACTGAACAGTAAATCTCTATAGATGTACTCACATAACTAGTCTATCATTCACCGCAATTAAAATAATACTGATTTTGTACTTATGTAGAAGGTATTTCAGCTTCCATACAGCAATATTATTGTCCTCAAAGGCAAACCAGTGAATCAAAGGAAGGGTGCTTCACTCATACTGGTGATGGCAGTCATTCGTAGCCGCTTACCCAGGTAAGCGTGCGGATGACTGGCAGTCTGGAACACACTCTAGTGTTGTAAGAGTTAACATTCTGCAATACCTGCTGCCTCGGTGTGAAATAGCAAACTCAGTCCATCTTTCACACAGGAAAGCACTAGAGGAGAAAGCTGGTTCTATGGAAAATACATTCTGTCTTCAGAAGATTCCTGAAGTAATAGTGAAGTGTCCTATGAGTCCTGTGTGTAGGTGGGTAAAATCCAAGGCGTTTTTTTCCCCACTTTTTTAAGCGTATCAGAGCAAATCAGTATGCAGGAGCAATCTTTAAAAACACTCTGATGAATATTAGGCAGAGACAGAAAAGGAATAGCAAATGTTTTCTGCAGTACTAGAAGTTAAGATGTGTGAAGAGTATTCAATATTGAAGTGAGTTACAACTCCAAGAAGCTACTGCCTATTTCAACACCTGAGAAAGTCTCCCGAAAAGGAAGGCTGACAGCTGAGGGAGTGAAAAAAAAAAAGCCCTGCCCATAGAGGAAAATAAGGAACCCCACAGCTCATCAACAAAAACGCTATAGAAAAACCTTGCAGGTTTACATAAATTAAATAATTACTTAGATTTATCTAATGGCTACTTGTTGTTTTATGTAAGTTAAAAACAGAGAGTAGGATCACACTGCCTTGAAGTTGGTTTGTCCATATCACGCAAAATCAAAACAGCACTGGTATTCGCACTCACCCTCCAAGACCGCCCCAGACCTCCCGCTGTTCTCGCATGCACACACGCACATCAGTTCAAGGCAGCAGGTTTGCCCAGCGCCCCAGTTCGGTGTGGCCACGCGGCCGTGCTGGCAGCTTCACACTGCCAAGGGCCTGCCTCGGGGAGAATCTAAAACCCCAATATGGGCGCAGGACGCTCTGCCGTCACCCTGCCCCGGGACTGAGGGGTGCTCACTGTTGCACAGCATTTACTGCCCTTTGAGACCATGTAAACTCAGCCTTGACAGCATCCTGAGGCAAGGGATTCCACAGTTTCAAGTATATACTTTGTTAAGTACCTTTTCTTCACAGGCTCTTTTTGTTTCTTTTTAACCTAAAATCCAATGGCTTGGTCTGCTATTGCCCTGGTTCTTGTATTAGGAGAGATGGAAAGCCATCGCTCCCTGCTTATCATCTCCATGCCACTCCTGAGTTCCTATCTTTCTTCAACCACCTTTTTTCTCCAGGCTACTAGTTTCTTCAAATAAAAACTGTTCCCATACCCTTGTCATCCCTGTAGCCCCTCCCAGGTTAAGAGCTAGAAAAGCTATAATCTTTCCTGAGATGAGGGTCCAGATCTCTGCTGTATTCAGGAACGGGACCTCCGCTGATCCCATCACAAGTGCTATTCTTCAGCCTGCTCAGGAGTCACTCGGTTGTGCAAGTTAGAAATCTGCTATTGCTGCCTGAATCAAAACTCAACTCATTTATCATGGTACCAGTTAGGGTTAATATGATACCAGGCAACCAGCGACTTGAGAACCTCAGGACGCAGCTCGCTCTCCATGCCAAATTCCCCCGACATGCTTAGGAGGGAACAGCCAACAGAGTAACAAAAGAGTTTGTAACCGCCCGGACTCCCCCGCCTATCGCTGCTCCCTTTTAACGAATTACAAATTTGTAGTTGCAGATTAGCAGAATCAACCATAAAATCTAACCTTTAAGGTTTCACAGCTGGTGCTCAAGATGTTCTCTGAAAATCATGTGTTTCTTGAATCCTCCTTTAGAGGCCAGACTGAGACACAGTAAAGCAGCACACAAACTGCCGGGAAACACATTCTCACAGTGCTACATTTCGATCTTTTGCCAGCTTTGGTACCATTTCAATTCACAAGACTGCTTTGCAGTATCAGCATTCAGAAGAAAGACGTTTAGAATTGCATTGCTCTGAGCTAATGACTGATGCAAATGTGTGACTTAATGGCAGCACAACAGGCTCTATATTTAAAGTACAGTAGCCTCATCTTGAATTACACTACTGAAAACAGCTACTGAACACAACAAACTAATCCTTCACCACCCCTTAAGGAAGCAAGTATAGAACTTCATAAATAGCATGGCTTTGCAGGCTGTTTGTGTGCCTGGACAACAGCCATTAGATACCCTGGGAAATAATACACAAAGAGACAGCGCTAAAATCATTGCTCAAGTGGCAGAGGCAATGCTGCGTGGAAATGGCTCATTCTCCTTGCTGCAATGCAGTATCTTTGGTGGCTGCAAGCCAAAAATCTTACTTTTCAACTAAATATTACCTGGTCTACTACAACTGAAATAACCATTTGGAGGCTGCAAAACCACATACAGCTCCCGTAGATTCCTACTTTTCACTGCCTCAAAGAAAAAGAATAATCCCTGTTCAGAATGACTGCATTTTGTTTTAATAAGCACAAGCTGATTTTCACAGAGAAAACTTTGTTTCCTCCACCAAAAATACTTGTAAAACAAAAAAATGTAGCTACACCAGTTTTTTGGGTTTTTTTACTTAGAACTTGGGATTTCAACAACTTAATGCCGCATTTACTGGGGGTCGGGGCTCTCAAGTGACCAGTGTGAACAAACCTACTGAAATTCCCAAGCATAAGAAATTTTCCATTTTACACAATAGCACCTATTTCACTCTATCCTCACTTTAAACACAGCCGTAAGTATTGATGAACTGGTAGTTTTGCTGCCAGAAAAATCCCCAAAACCCAACAAAGAAACCCAAAACCTTTCTGCAAAGATTTTTGGAAGAAGGGACCAAGAAATGGGGAAATGGGATCAGTCTGACGCCGGGAAGCAGAGCACAGTAGGCAGACCTTCCCTAAAGATACCTAAAATTATTGAGTTATCTCAGTAATCTCAGCAGACCACACCCTGGCCCTTTCTGTCGGCAAATAATTCTCTCTTCCTAAATTAGAACAACTCCTCTTCCGGGCAGGGAACAGTTTATACTCCACTCCTCAAAAATCCTCTCCTCAATTCATCTACTTTCAACTATACAGTCTTAGCAAAAAGTGAAAAATACCCTGAAGCTTCTACTTCCACATCAGATACTATTTTTTTTGAGCCCAGCTGAAAATTTTACAGCACTGTGTAGAATAGTAACATGATAGCTCTGCCCTTGTGAAAATATACCAGCACTTCTGAGTCCCTCCTATTTAAATATAAATAGCAAATCCTAAAGACATGACTCCACTTGTAAAACAACTGTACATAAAATTATTTATAGAGTATTCATCAATTCCATATATTAAATAATTCTAGTTTAAAATGTAACTTGAAACATAAATGTCTATTAGAAAGTTTATTACATTATCATTATTATTAAAGAGAAGCCATTCTCGTTTTGACATTAGATGTTTTGTCTGAAGGGGCAATCAAAATTGCATCTGTCTGAAGGTAACTATTTCACTACAGTGAATTAGCTTAAAAATTCCACACACACTGAACAAGTACAGAGATGCATCTCTCAGTTCAAACATAAGGGCAGAAAATTACAAAGAAGGATTTCTGACCAGGTTTGAAAAATAATTTAAAAATATATACTACAAATAAATCCAGCTGTCCAAACAGCTTTACCATCCCCCGACTCCACTTTGACTTAAAAATCAGCACATGTAACTCTGGACTCCAGTTTCGGTGGAGAATATGCCAGTGGATCTCCACAGGCTTAAAAAATAGCCAGCAATTAATATCGGTGAGAACCTGAGCAAACATTAGGTAGCGGGATGCTATTACATCAGCCATACCCATCACCCTTACTTCCCTTCTAACATAGGTATTCAAGCTACTTGCAGGTTTATTTTAGCAAAATGATACATGATTCCAACCTTAAATTCATTTCTCCAACACTTGAAAAACAGACATTGTTTTCCATGTTTCTCCCCAATGAATCATAACCGAGGCTCCAGCACTTACCAAGCATCATGTGCTCAGATGGATGTCATACCAAAACCACACACATCCTGACTGTTAGCTGAAAGTCTGCTTCAGTTTGGTTCTAAATAATGTTTGTTAATTGAAAGCAATGTTTCAGTCCTCCTCAGGAACCAGTTCAAAGGTAGCTGAATGCATTGTTCTTAATTTTTTGTTGTTGTTGTACAACCTTTAAATGCGGCTGTTTCTGCTCGCTGGCACAGAGTGGCGGTAATTCACACTCATCCTACAGGAACAGACTAACTCTGCCAGCTGCCTAAGGAAAAGGGAAAAAAAAAAAAAAAACAACAGAGGCCCACCGAAGGGGACAGTTTTGCTTGCACTCACTTCCAGCCTGCAGATCCATAAGGAACAGATGCCAAAAGTATTACTGTACCTCCAAGTGAAGAAATCACAGACGTTTCACACTCCCTTTGGCAGAAATAGAGCTCTAACTTGAAATGGTTGTACTGTAGGAGTGTGTTTCACTTGCAGAAAGAACAAGTATCCACTTACAGTGCTTTTTAATTATCATGCAAGATGTTTTTCTTTATACAAATACAATGCATACTATTGCTTAAGAGTGAACTTTCATTTCTGTAACTGAATTGAAATACAATTTTACTATTTTCAGCATTTCTATAATACTCATTTTCTAACACCTTTTGCTGTATTTATTCACAAACTCGTAAGCCTGAAAAAGGACAGCTGCTTTTGTTAAAGACTACTTAAGGATTTATAATCCATCCACTGATATAAAATATATTCTCCACATGATGGGGATAATTTCCTGCAAAAGTATCTACTTGCATACAGTAATTCTATTACTGTGAGGTGGGAAAACAAGAATTTCAAGTGATATTTAAAGATACAGTGATACATATCCACAGGGAAGAATCCTAAGTTTCACTTACTCAGAATTTTTTTAAGCAATCCAAATTCACTAAAAACAACAAACAAAAAACTCAACAAACAAAAAAAACAGAAAAAACTCGACCCCTAAAGAAAACCTGAAAGTATTAGCAGTTTGCTCTTTGAGTGTCAGCCAATTATCTGAAGTATTCATAATGAAAAAATATTCCAAACAGCCCAATACACTCTTCAAACCACATCTACTTTGAACAGCTGCCACCTGAATACATGACCCTTTTTCATCCCATTCTGTGAGCTTTATGCTTCCCTGTTACTTTCAGAAGCCTTTTCCTTTCACGGCTTAGTGCTCCATCCCAAAAAGCTTTCAAGTAGGCAACTTGCAAGAGATGACTGGTCTTGCAAGAATAGCCTCCTCCACAGAACCTGCACATCTGATACGGTTTCCTGAGAAAGATAGAGAGTGCCCTCCCTTTTTGCCACTGCTTTTATTTAATCATTGTTTGTACAGTATATTCCCTCCTGTGGGAAATCTTTTGGACAAACTAAAGACCATGTTCAGACCAACGCACAGATAAAACTGACGAATGATCTTCCATCGGCGCCTTTCTGGCCGTTTGCTAGCCAGCTGGCTACAAAGTGGTTCTTTAACCCAGGTCTGTAGCTGGCAAATCCTCCATTTCTTCCCCCATTCAAGTGTGGCTGACAAGGAAAGAAGCAGGTGGCTGTCCTCACTTTCTGCCTCAGGCTAGAAACAACTCAGCAAAGGCACTCAGGATTTTAAGTACTGCCTCAAAGCTTCCCCAGCACACCAATAACTAAACTTAATTCTTCCCAGAAAAGAGCTTTTATTCTTTTGAATTTTTCAACTTGAGCATCATGCCCAGTCTGGAGAATTAAGCATCATATTTGCAGCAGTTCTTTCAGAGTCAGAAGTACACCTGCACCAACCGTACCTATTCTTCCCTGCTCTCTTCACTCCTCTCTGATCAGAATTCTGCAGTTCCTTTCCTTAAAAAATTTCAATTCACAAAAATTTTTTTCAGCTTAGTGCGACAGCCAATCGAAAAACCTTTGAGAAGTCAAAATAAAACCATTGAAAATATACTAACAAGAAATAGGATAATCTTACACATAAACAAACGTAGGTCAAACTTTCTATATTTATCCTCACCAAAACAAGATTTTCAGAGATAAAAATCTTGGACCGGATAGTTACTTGCAAATGTAATCAACCAGGAGAACAGATTTCACAGTAAAAGAAATAAATTAATAGTAAGCTGTGAAAGGCATAAAGGAGTGTCCCATTACTGCCTGCCTGCCTGCACCAAGCAAAAATGTTCAGATACAGAAGAGCTTCCCTTCCTGAAGGCTTAATATTCACAAGTATGAAAGAATGCAAGAGAACCGCATGATGTAAGACCTTAGTCCAAAGCCAAACCCACAAAACTGAAATCTAAATCTAATGTACAGTAAAATCAATTAACACAATCTCAGAGCCTACTTATTTTTCTCACAGGATTTTTTTTTTTTAGATGTTTGGCCATCTTTGCTCCAACAATCATAGGGTTGTTTTAAAAGGTAGCACCGGTTGCTTTATAATGGCAGTCACGCATTCCTTCCGTAAGTAAAACTCTGGGATTTATCAAATGAAAAATTATGTCCCTGCTGGAACACATGCATACATATACAATCCAGAAATGAGGACAAAGTTACCTTACTGCAATAGGTACAGACTACAGGTTACCTGTAAAAATCAGAACCTGTAATCCAACTTAAAAGAAAAAAAAAAACCCAAAACAAAAAAACACCAAAAAACCAAAACAAAAACCAAACCAGAACCTCTGCTCACCCACTAATTTCTCTGCTCTGTACTTCTACTGCCTGCTCACTTGACTCCAAACCTCCTGTAGGTTCTCATTTTGTGTGGTACCCGTGATGGCTCATTTTTAAGTACCGTCATTTTTTGAAGAGGTGTTATGTGAGGCCATACCTGAGATGTAAACAACAACATTTTAACATACAATAAATATCTGGGAAAATTCTGAAATGGCAAGTGATCTCATTAATTCTTCTGAGGTAACTATAAATATGAATTGGCCTGTTAGGAAAAGTAAGTTTTTTAAAAAGTCACTAATGGCTCAAAAAGTGGAGCTAGAACAATATAAAGTTCCAGCATTTCAGTATTACCACAATAACAAGCGTCCAGGTATAGCTGGACATTGCAATAATTATAAAAAGTTTCCTAAAGTGCACTATGATTTCTGGAGTGTAAACATAAGCCCCTTTCATCTCTGCAAAGTTTTGTTTACATATATCTAGGTGGAAACCAACAGCTGAGTACAACTCCCACCAGCTGTGACTTACTTTACAAGGACTGAGGACAAAAAAAATATTCAGCCTCCTGCCAACCACGTTAGCCAAAGAGGAGAGACGGAGAGACTTTCTGGTCCTCTAACCTGCAACACGGCATCACTGCCTTCCCTGTTCTAAGTACTGCCTAACAGCCTGTCAGAGGAACAGCACGTTTCTTGGAAAGGAGACAAGAGAAGTAACCAAACCTTTGAGATTCATCTGATTCAGTCACCTCCCAGTAACTCTCTCTCTTCAAAGAATGTCAGTAGCTCCAGTTGCCTTTGAAAAACCTGCACAACACACTAGAAAAATGCTTAAGTTGAAGAACTGCTCCTGCCAGCTGTGGAGACGAAAAGACAGAAGACATGAACATTTCAGAAGCTGAAAAAGGCTCTGCAGAGGATGCAGTCTGTCTTTAGAAGACTCTGCTCCTACAGTTACAGAGAGCACTTTTTGGGGAAGATAGTTTCAGTAAAACTGCAAAACTCAGACATATCAATGCACGCCAGAAACTCAATCCTACAGTTGCCAGTCAGGACCCACAACGAAGGTTTCTTTTCTAGCTCAAAAGCAAACTACACAGAAGTCAACATAGCATCTGGGTGCTTGAAGGCACAATAATCTTATTCTGAGAAACTCAAATGAAGCCGGTGAAACAGAGCAGAGCCTGCCAATGTTCACATCTGGAGAGCAGGTCAGAGCTACTGGGACAAACAGAACATGCTCTAGAAAGGCAAGTCACCGCTGGAATGGAAACTAAAAGTGTCTGTGCAGGAGTCTGAACTGTTTCAAGTCAGGAAGGCACTTTGAATTGCCTGGAGGGGAAAAACATCCAGAAAAGCAAATGACAAAAAAATTAGGTTAAAGGGACACTGCAATCTTTCCCTCAAATTTCTAACAAGCGGGATGGAAAACCTGACAGTATAAGGAAAGAGCCAAGAGGCTCCCATGAAAACACCTAGAAGGTCAGAGGGGTTACTGGAAAGATTCAGAAGCAGCTATAAAATGATTAATTTGTACCCAACTGCGATGCCCACCCAAAACACCTCTGGCAGGCGTTTCCTCTTATGTTCTACCAATTCGTGTGCTGGGTCATGTGCAGCCTTATATAATTCAGCCATATTAACATCCTTTTGAAGTCAAACTTGGCACATGCAACTAACCTTTTATACTGAGTCACTGGAAATACTGTAAAAACTATTTATGACCACACTGAGAAAACTATGGGCCAATGTCAGGAGAAAGCTTGCACATAAAATAGACACAGCAGTGGGTCATGTCCTAGTGCAACAAGATTAGCCACATACATGTGTGCTCAATATTGCCAGGGTACATCGGTCTGTTCTGCAGGCTCTGGGAAAACTTGGTGGTGTTGAAACTCAGTGGTGAAACTGTGCAGAACTGTTAGAGGAAATAAAAAATGTCAGTTACATTTTCTTATCATACTCTCTGGGCTGTTCCTTACAGTATTTTCTACTTTTTTATTTGGAAAAAATACTTTCATTCATCACGATGCCTGTCATGCAACTATTTTTGTAAAGGTGGGTACCAGCATAAGTCAATCTGTGAACCCCAAATTCTCAGAAGTTTATGGGATTTTATTTAGTTCAATCACAAAAAAGAGGGCATCAGGTAAAACCTTACAGTAGAAGAGCAGATTAATCATTTTCTTCAACCAGGTGATGTGGGAAGTAAAAGATACCAACAACGTGAGAATGGCAAGTTTATTTAGTAAGAGCTTTAACAACGCAAGCCAGTCTCTGAGAGTAAGGCCACAGTACTGGAATTAACGGTGTCAAACTGTCATAGAGCTTTCTTTTCCAACTTCAACAGTTCTTAAGAGAAAGAGGGAAAGGGGCCTGCATGATTAAAGCTTACAAATTGTGGTCTCTATCTGTCAGATACACAATGTAACAGGAGCTGACGTAGAGCACGGAAAGCTGAGAAAGTACATTAATTCGCTTTCAGGCAGAAATTTCAAAAATTCTAAAAGAACCCAGGCTTTTAGACCTGTATACTGAGAATGGTGTTCAAATAACTGGTTTTAAGAAGTGAGATTTTTTTTCACAGGCTGTTTTATAAAAGGAATAAACATTTCATTATAAGTTTATTGAAACTGTTTGTAATTGCTAATAAAACCTGAATTACTGAAACCTCTAGAAGCACTATAAATACGATAACAGCTTCATTGTATTTTGCACAACTGTTCATACCAATACGGTAAAATAATGCCTTTGAAAAGCTGACAACCAGACCAACCACAGCAGTAGCAGTTAAGCAGCTGAAAGGGTACTTCTGCAGTTCAGGCGCCCAAGTTAATTAACCAACAGGTTCTACAGTCAACAGTATCCCTCTCACAGCGACTTCTGGCTTAAGGAAGACTTTAGTGAGAAAAGCAAATCACAAGCAAAAATGTCCGAGGTTTTGATTTCCCCCCTTTTTAAAAGGCTGATTTATGAGTACTAGAAGTTAACGATTAAAAACGTTACCAAAAAAGTTTCACAAAACATCATTCCTTATCGCTCAGGTAAGAAGTGGGCCGCGTCCATCCAGCTCGAACACATACACCACGAACAACTTTGACAGCTTTACAGGCAGGACTTTTGACAGGCGCCTCTGCCTCGGCCTGAACTCAACTGTCATGTGCGACTCCCCCACGATGTGCAGCAACTGCACATCTGTGCCACATTAACGGCTACACAAAGCAGAGATTAGCGTGTGCCGAGACTTCTCCCCAGATGTTTTGGAAAGTTTTTCTCATGGCTCACCAAACTCAACCCACCCCTCTTTCTCCTGCTAACGGGGCATCCTGCGCCCAAGCCAGCGCAACGCAAGGCGCCAGCTCCGGCTCCCCGGCACACGCAGGCCGGCGGGGCCCGCGAGCAGCACCTGTGCTTTGCCTTCGGCCTTCGCCTCTGCCTTCCTTCTTTTAGGAACAGCGTTTACACCTTGGATGCGCAATCGTGGCGAGGGTTTGCTGACAGCCTTACGGGTGTCAGGTAAGAATTCGGAGGACGGCTGGGTCTCCACCGAGACGCGGGTCTCCGACGTGGTCAATGCCGGGGCAGCTACAAAGCGCGGCGGCTTCCAGCAACGTCTGCTGCTGGGGGAAGCGGTCACGTAACTGAGGCCGAAACCTTCAGACTTCAATGGCGGCAAAGTCCTTTTATTCCCCTTGCCGTTTTCTTTCGGGGTAAATCCTGC